>NC_134488.1:114310358-114550039 GCF_040206685.1 Ascaphus truei | reverse complement strand
TATTACTGTAGTGCAGGGCTGGGCAACTCCAGTCCTCAAGGGCAACCAACAGGTCCGGTTGTCAGGATATCACTGCTTCAGTCTTCGACTGAGCCACCTGTGCTGAAGCAGGGATATCCTGAAAACCTGACCTGTTGGTGGCCCTTGAGAACTGGAGTTGTTCAGTCTTGCTGTAAAAGGTATATTATTCACCAGTGTATGCAGATGTGCTAGGAGAATACATTCTGGATGCGTGTAGTTAATGTCTATCTATCTATCTATCTATCTATCTATCTATCTATCTATCTATCTATCTATCTATCTATCATTATATATATACACACACACTACAGTATGTTAGCAGTGTAGGCAGCGTTCCGTATACATGATCAATTCTGTATTGTTGTAATGAATATTTGTATTATACTTTGCTAGTGTTGCATAATAACCATGGGATCATGAGACCATATACCATCCGGTCTAAATGTACTCTATAATTATTAGTATTTTAGTGTATTTAAGCTCAGTAAGGGCTATATATACTAAGTGGCGTTATTCCTTAAGACAGTGGTGCTCAACTCTAGTCCTCAAGACCCCCCTCCACCCACCCCCTAACAGGCCAGGTTTTCAGGATATCCCTGCTTGAGCACACATGGCTCAATCAGTCCCTGCTTCAAGCAGAGGTGGCTTCGACTGAGCCTTTGATTGAGCCACCTGTGCTGAATCTGGGATATCTTGAAAACCTGACCTGTTTGGGGAGTCCTGAGGACTGGAGTTGAGCCCGACTGCCTTAAGGCACCCCCACAATTAGAATGAGCTATACATGACCTTCTGGAGCTGGAGGATGTCTTGTGGAATAGCAGTGCTTCATCAATATGGGACTGTATATTTTATATTACCACCATAGTGTTTGCTGTACTGTCGTCGTGTGGGGATTTATTATTTATTTATAAAATATTTTACCAGTAAGTAGTAATACATTGAGAGTTACCTCTCGCTTTCAAGTATGTCCTGGGCACAGAGATAAGACAAATAATACATGGTTACAAATACAGTTACATAAATGGGCAGGGTATACATTATAGATTGGAGTGCAAGATGGATTTATACTGCATATTACTCTGTGTTTGGAGTGTGATTGTATATGGTCCCATATAATAATAATAATAATAGCATGTTCTTGTATAGCCCTTCTAGTTTTACGCAGCGCTTTACAGAGACATTTTGCAGGCACAGGTCCCTGCCACGTGGAGCTTACAATCTATGTTTTTGGTGCCTGAGGCACAGGGACATAAAGTGACTTGCCCAAGGTCACAAGGAGTCGACACCAGGAATTGAACCAGGCTCCCCTGCTTCAAACTCTGTGCCAGTCAGTGTTGTTACTTACTAAGCCACTCCCTCTCGCCAAGTATACAAGTGTCATGGTCCCAAGGCTCAACAAAGTATCCGGCCGCTCCTCCTTCTCTTACCGTGCACCCCAAAACTGGAACAACCTACCGGAGACTCTCACATCCTCCACCAGTTAATATATATCTTCTCTAACTGTGCATGCAATGTATTGTATATAATCTATACCCTGTTCATTAATGTAACTGTATTTGTAACCATGTATTATTTGTCATTAACTATGTCCAGGACATACTTGAAAACGAGATGTAACTCTCAATGTATTACTTCCTGGTAAAACATTTTATAAATAAATAAAATAAATAAATATGAGGATATAGAGTGCAAACACTTGTGTCCACTTTTTTCGGCCATCCATGCATTGCAGAGCGATTAACTATCGTACACAAGCATTTCAATTACAATCACACACTTTGTTTTTATTTGTAATAAACTAGATGAGCTTTAAAAACGAGGGCTGCCATCCTGTTCTTTTTTGTAGAAATATAATGCATTCCTTTTGAAAATGAGCAATGACCCCTTGATTGATATCTCCTGAAATCAGAAACAGGGCCACTACTTTTTAAATGCCACGTTGTCCACAATATGTAAACATATTAGTAGTGAACAATTGTGCATTATTGATGGAAGTATATGTTATATTTTTCCACATTAGAACATGATGCTTGCAGTCGGGTGTATGTTTTAGATACGCAACCTGGTGTATTGGCTTTTGCCTTTGTTTTCAGGTTTTGGTTCTGGTTGTGTGTAAAGTTGGTTGGTTTTGGTGTTAATTCTGGATTATAGCAGAATATGTGAATTTTTTTTTTTTTCAACTTCAAATTTTTATTGAACTTTTTCATATCAAATAAAACATTGCATATTTAGAACTTTCAAACGTGGAATAAAAAATATTCTTATCAAAAAGACTATATGAATTTGATCATTGCATACATGTAACAATTAAAAAGAATACATTAAACAACGTGGAATTTTACCTTAATATTTAATTAATATTTTTAAATTCCACTTGGGCCCTACATCTTGTATAAAACAATATTCTATGAATGGCAGGCGCTCTCACAGGGCTTACTCAAAAAAAAATAATGTATTTAAATATCTACATTTCAGACGACTATATGGAACCTTTAACAGGATCCCAATAGTGGTTCGAAACATCAATAATTAAATACATTTTTGATCAAGACCTGTGAGCGTTTGTATCATAGAATATTGGTTTTGCATCTAAACATCAGGGCAACCAGGCATTAGCTGCCTTTTATGTGTTTTTGTTTATATATATATATATATTTCTTTTAATTGTAATATATATAGATGTATAACCCCTCTATTTTCACAGTGTGTACTGTACTGTATAAGCTATGGCATGGCCTGAGCTCGTCCTTCATTAGTGCACCATAATTGGACTCCTTGAATAAAACCACACGAGACTTGTGTATATATTAACCGCTGCTTTATGACCCCAGGGCAACCTTAACCGGCGTCCCTTACTCTTAAAGAAAACACTCTATACCTAACACACTATGGGGCCTATTCAGTAAACTTCTATAAGTGCATTATAGCACAGCTCCAATAACAGGGCAATATCGCACTAAAATGGCTTTTTTTTATAGTACTATAAAAGTAGTGGGCAAAAAAAGCCCAAAATCTCATTGTTTGCCAGAAACTGCTATTCATTAAACTCCGATATGCATACAGGCATACCCCACATTAACGTACGCAATGGGACCGGAGCATGTATGTAAAGCGAAAATGTACTTAAAGTGAAGCACTACCTTTTTCCCACTTATCGATGCATGTACTGTACTGCAATCGTCATATACGTGCATAACTGATGTAAATAACACATTTGTAACAGGCTCTATAGTCTCCCCGCTTGCGCACAGCTTCAGTACAGGTAGGGAGCCGGTATTGCTGTTCAGGACGTGCTGAGTGGCGCATGCGTGAGCTGCCGTTTGCCTATTGAGCAAGATGTACTTACTCGCGAGTGTACTCAAAGTGAGTGTACTTAAACCGGGGTATGCCTGTATAGTACTATAAAAACTTGCAATCTTTTCTCGCCAGCTAAAGGATGGCGCTAAAGGAATTGCAAGATGCATAAAAGGAGTTTCTTTTATTTTTACTGCATAGGATTGATACCGGAGACCCCCGGATCTCCCCGCGAGTCACACGGGTCTCCGGTACCAATTCTATGCAGTAAAAATAAAATTACAGCCAGTTTCATTACCTTAGTGGCTAACCGCTATGGTAATAAAAGGGTTAAATAGCAAGCACTGCTTTGTTGTTGGTACAGGGGGTGGGAGTTTAGGCCTTGCGAGAGGGTGGCAGTGGAAATTAACCCTTCATTACCTTAATTTAGTTAAGGTAATGAAGAGGTTAACTCCTCGCACTACCCTCCCGCAAGGCCTAAACACCACCCTGGGGCAACTACCACCTACCCCAAACCCTGCACCAACAACACTACACTATGTACACATTAAAAAGGTAGCAGTTTGTTTTTTTATTGTAATGTTGCTGCCCATGGAGGATAGGGAAGAAGACGAGGAGAACGAGGACAGCCTCCATCCTGGGGTAAGTCCAAATTTAATTTACTTTATGCTGGCTGGGTAATATTTTATTTTTAATGGGCAAATGCACTATTATCCAAATCTGGATAATAGGAATTTTTCCCATTACTGTATTGTATGTGTTGGGGGCGGGGGGAGGGAAGGAGGGTAGAGGGGGATAGTAGGCTTGTTGTATTTTAATGTTTATTGGGGTAAAGGGTGTGGGTGAATGGGGGTACTTGGCCCCGGGTGGGTGGTTAGGGCCTACCGGGTGTGTAGCGGGAGGGGTTAACCCCTTCATTACCATGGCAGTTACCACAGCTGTGCTAATGAAGGGGTTAACTCCTCCCACAACCTTCCTGGTAGGACTAACTATCCACCCTGGACCAATTACCCCCATTCACCCACCTTCTCTATCCCCAATAAACCAGGTACTGTGGATTAACCTTTCCATTGCCTCAGCGGCTAAGTAATGAAGCTGTTTAATGTAAATTTGAATAACATAGTATTGTAGCAGGTCTCCTGAGCGGTACCGCATTAATTTCAGCCTCGGGTATCCCCTGCTCCCCGACTTATAGGCCCCGGTATCTCCCAGCATTGTTTAAATGTCCGTGTCACGTGAGAGTATACGGTAATACAGGGGGGGGGGGGGGGGGGGAATTCTGTATTGTATTTTATCTGGTGCTATATAAAGTTCAGTATCTTTAGGGGACTGTAAATTAGTAAATGTTATACGTGGCATATTACCATTTCCGTATATATCATATTATCATGTACAGCACATCAGTGTCAGCGGGAATACATCTGTACTGTACATTTCCAACAATATATACCGTGCATTAGTTCTACTAACAATCACTATATACAGTACTAACAGCAGATTTACATATATATCATACAGCAGATCTTTCGGGAATGATGTAGCAAAGATTCTTATTCTATTCAATATTTTCATTGATACATTTGGTTCTGTTTGTGTGTCCTGGTCTTACACCAGAAAATGTTTAATACATAAGCATAGTAACAGTATAAAACCTATACACACTCAGAGGTCTATTTATAAATGTGTTCTGGCTGCAAAACTAGGGTAAGATGGAGAAAAACAAACAAACAAACAAACAAACAAACAAGCAGATTTCTGCCAGGAAAGAAACACATACAGTATGAAAGCAATTCAATATTTCCCCTTGATAAATCTTGTGCATTGTCTTTGCTCCAATCCTGCCTCAGTTGTGCAGCTGGAAGACTTTGATGAATTTATTTATTTATAAAATGTTTTTACCAGGAAGTAATACATTGAGAGTTCCCTCTCGTTTTCAAGTATGTCCTGGGCACAGAGCTATGATGACAGATACATGGTTACAAATACATGGTTACATTAAGTGAGCGGGGGTATACATTATATACAAGACATTGCATGGACAGTAAGAGATAATATATGTTATAGGCGTATGTAACCGTTACAGACCAGATTTCGTTTTAGAGACCACCACACACAGGTTACTGTCACTAACCTGCGCATCATCATTTGTTAACATCCTAATGTCCACGTCTTCCCTTTATAGACCAAGAGGAATATAATATTGCAAAACCCCACCGCGCTCGGACGCTTGTGGCTTTCTGACCACCACTTTATGACTTTCCAGGCAGTAAAAAGCTTTTTTTGTATTGTTTCAAAGGGATTACGTTGTGTCCTAATGGGAACATACATTCAGTCCTTCGGTTCATGCATTGCACACCGCCGGAGGTTAACCCTCTTATTTTGCCTGTGCTATTTCAGTCATACTTCATTCTGAAATTATACTGTCGTATTCTACATAGGAGAATATATTGTATTGTATTATATGTCTTTATTTATATAGCGCCATCAATGTACATAGCGCTTCACATTTTAATGCACATAAATATTTGCCATTGCAGGCGGCTGCAGTTGTGACATCTCAGAGAGCCACTGTCCCTAGCATTGTGTCACGGGAGTCTTTTGAGCATTATTTCTTTATATATCAAGCGCAAACTGCATATTTCCTGGTATCTGCGCTTCTGAGATTGCCTTTCAAGAACATGTTTTAAAGTGATTAAATGTGACTAAAAAACGACTGTAAAAACTTCAGGGAATGTGTTATATGGGTGAATGCTTTCACTTTATTGCCATCTCTAGCATGCCATGGTAACAGTCTTCGCTGATTTTACCCCTCCGCTGCCATTCAACGTTCGTCCCTCGGGCAGCAGAGGGGTAAAGAACAATCTTGTTCGTAAGAACATTCTCTGCTGGCTCTTTTCCGTGTGGATATCTTAGCTCTGCTGCGGACAAGCAATGGGTTGCAGTCCCTTCTCACAGTGAAAACGTGACAGGTGTTACAGCCTAGTATATCTATATCTGATATCATTCACAGGTACACAAACAAGTTACAGTGAGTGTAAAAGGCACAACATCTCTCCACCATACAGGGCACAGCAATGATAAAGAACACTTATGAGCACACTGACATGGTCTCAGACAGGTCCCTCAAACCTGCTTTACCCCACAATTACATAGTGTGCAGGGCTTCCACTGCAGCAAGGGCTTCTGGCTAATATGCAAATGAGCACTTTTTGCTTCCTATCTACTTTAATGTGGACAAGGCTTTGCTTTAACCTTTTCAGTGCCACCACACCTCTGGCATTTGCGGTCATGTGATCACTGCCCCAGAGATCACACAACCGGCGCTGTCCCCCAGCTGAACATTGGAGCCCAATCATCCCATAGAAAGAGAGCATTTTTGACATGAAGCACTTGGTACGTCAATAGGGCCTCTGGCATGCCAGGACCCATTATGTATGGGGTACGTCATAAGGGCACTGTGAAGGTTAAAAGCTTTGTGAAACAGCAGGGATAAGCTTAAAGGGAAATTATGTGTCAGGGACATTATACCACATGTATTAAAGAAAACAAAACTAATGATCGAGTAAAGAGGAATCGCTAAAATGGTACATGGTCTACATCAAGAGTGGTCAACTCCAGTTCTCAAGGGCCACCAATGAGTCAGGTTTTAAGGATATCCCTGCTTCAGCACAGGTGGGTCAATCAGTGAAGCAAGGATATCCTTAAAACCTGACCCGTTGGTGGCCACACCTGGTCTACATCATAAACTTATCAGGATAGAGTAAAGGATCTTCAATGTATATGTCACAGGAGACCAGGTTAGTAACATCATTCATTGAGCAAAACAAGGTAGTGAAATAAATTGTAATTTCTTCGGCATAAATTCGCTTAGACACAATGAAAAACAAAATACAGGCAAAAAGACACACTTTCTTTGGGGCTGGGGTTTGAAAACTAGACTTTCCTAGGTGCAGCGATCTCTATGGGAGAGTTTTACCCTGACCGGGAGTTAGCCCGGAATCTCCTGGAACCCAAATCGGCATAAAATTCCATACGCCACCACTACGTTCTCTTCTGAGAACTTGGTCCCTCCTGAGCGCGAGTCTGCCCAAATCTCCTGGAACTGAAATCATCATAAAATCCCAGCCGTGTCTGCTACGTTCGATTTTGAGAACTTGGGCGCAAAATGCTGGACTTAGTCTCTGGCGGGCAGGCTTTTCAGGCTTGAAATTGAAGCCGGTTGCTTTGCTATTACAAACAGAGCATCTTTGAAAAGCCCGCCCGCGCTCTTTCGGCTCTGACTCAGGGGGAACACCCAATCTGATTGGCTCATGGCTTCTTATAGTATTCTCTGCTTTATTCATAAAATAAAAGCAGAGCGGACAGCCAATCAGCGCGTGGAACTTTCCCAAGCAGCCAATTGGAGTCGAGCAGGCTAGAAAAACCGGGTCAGCAGGAAATTCGAAACAGCTAAGGGGCATGCGCAAGTCTGCCACATACCCCCCCCCCCCCCCCCAGTCATTCAAGTGGGCAGGCTCCACTAGGTCTGGCAGAACAAGTGGCATCCCGGAGGACTGCCATTGATCTCCGGACCTAGTACTCCACCTTTCCGCGCTGATCAAATGCTGATCACACCTCTGGGCATCCTCTGGCTGCTTTGAACTCCGATGTCCAGCAGACATACCGGCGCCTATGGGTTTGCACGGGCAGCCTGTTTGTACATGGGTTCCGAATGTTTAACCATATTAAAATATATGAAAGCATATTTTAATACACTCTGAGTCTTGGGGTACAGGGAACAGAAAAGGAAAAATGTTGTCTCTTTATTTCTGCCTGCCTAATTTCCCCACACACTTTCCCTGTGACTCAGTTTAAACTCTCAGAGCCCCCCCCCCCCCCCAACCTTATATATGATTGAGCAACCACAAACCATATACTGGTTGTGGGTCACCTTGGCACTAGCTGGGGTAACCCCATTAACCTAGGGATTCCCTCAGCTACAGGAATATATGTTTATCCCTGTGCCTCATTCTCCTTTCTGGGCTTTGCTGAAGCAGGGTACTCTAGTGGTGAGTCGCGCTTACGGTTTCAAGGAAAGGTATTGCCGGGACAATGTGCCTACAAGAGCGTGTGCTGGATGTGCCTGGAAAGAGCGAAGGGAATGGGGCAACTTTCAAATATATGACGGGTATCAACAAAGAGGGAAGCACATTTCAGAAAATAAGTGCTAAAACAAGGGTTCATGCTCTCAGGCTGCTAGGTGGCAAGCTCTGGATATACAAGATCTGCTACTTTCATTCAGGGCTAGTTAGGACTTCTTAGCTAAATTCCTAGTTGTAGCGTTCAGCATTGTGTTATAAAGCAGGCCTCAAAAGTCCTATACACTACCATCTCACATATGAAAAACTCTGATGCTGGTCCCAGTATTGCCATTTTAACCACAGATCATCATAAGATTCTGACCTTGTTCATCTTTATTTAATCTAATTCCAGTGTTTTTTTGGTTCACAATTGACCTTGAATTTTTATGTAATGTGGATACTTGGAAAACAGGGCCGGTATCAGAGTCTCATGATGACATAGCGTTGTAATACTGTGTTCTGCTAAAAGATATCACAAACTGCAATAATTCGACGTTGCTCCCGGACCCACACTGCTTTAAGGGCTCAGACCCAAATACAGACAGAATCTGTGATGACAAAGTTTCAGTGATTCGGGGCTCACGATGGGAGAATCTTTAACCCAAGGTGGAGCGAACCAGGAGAAGTTTGTCCTTTTGCGGCTGGGTTCGGAAGCGACTCGCCAAGACTTTGCAAACCCTGAAAAAGGGCTATTGCTTTCCTCTCAGCTTCAGAAATATCCCTATATTAGACTTGTCATTGAGGGTGAATACTTGGCAAAACGACGAATTCTTAGTGGAAATGTGTGATTTTTTTGTGACCACTTTTGGCCTCGTTGGCACATCTTCAGTGGGGACTGGGTTATAATGCAGCTCTTAGAAAACGCACAATGGGTGTGATTTTAATAATCCATGCAAATATTTTACATCAATATTTATCCAGTACCGAAAACTAGAGAATCATATTCATCCTGGACGTGTATCTAATTGCAAATCGCTGCTGTACTTTTGTGTTTTCCGAAATAGGGATGTAAAATATATACAGGTAGTCCTCGTTATCCAACGTTTCACTTTACAATAAATGGCATATCCAACGCAACCCTATGGGCCGTTTTGCGACGCCGGAATGTGTTATCCAACGCTCAGCCCCACTGATTAACATGGGACTCACTTTACAACGGTCTCACTATCCAACGCTACTTCCAGAACGGGTTCCGCTGGATAACCGAGGACTGCCTGTATTTTAAAAGTTCTAAAACTGAAATGTCAAAAACTGTGTGTTGTAACTCAGCCCTGAGCCCTAATTTTTTGGAAATGAATTCCACCCCCAGGTAGTGAAGATCCTCTAATCAGCCCTCAATGGCAGGTGTAGGCGCTATATTTACATGATATTTGTTGTGCTACCTTTGTAGTTTCTCTCTCCGGCTATATTTTCTAAGCTATAGAACACATCTTAAAATATGAAGCAACCATTTGAATTAGTAAATTGTTATATAGCTTGACACTTTATTGCAAGTCTTGTATGTGTTGCTAGGTTGGATTGGAAGGTTAATTATTTCCTTATTTTTCCCAATTCTCTCAAGTTCCATGCTTTATGTTAGAGAGATTTTAGCACTGCCTTTTACTGATCTGATTCTGCTTGCAATACATGAGTGAGACTGTATTGATAATTATAAGGCCATGGACGGAGTATGTGAATGAGTCTGCTTTCCATTGTCGTGCTCATAGAGGCTCCCGTTCAAAAGTGAGAAGTTGGATAAAGGAACTTCATGTGAATAGCCTAGAGCAGTGGTTTTCAACCTTTTTTCTCTGTCACCCCTAATCACAGCAGTCAATTGCAAGTCAAATTATAAATGGTATTTAAAATGCAAAATAAACGTATTCAACAAATAGATTAAAACTAAAGATCACCAAAAAGAAAATGGCAACAATATAAATAATTGTATATGTGGAAATAAAACAGTGTATTGGCCGTCAGCTGCACTGCTTCACATATTGACTACTATGGATTCATGACAAGAATTTTCATTTGTAAGCACCTTCTGATTGGCTGCATTAACCAGCAGCAGCCAATCAGGTTTGAGGAAACTGCCCAGCCCCCCCAGCAACTGCCCTGCGCACTCCCTTCTCCTGATTCCCAGCTGCCCCGTGGAAGGCTTACTTCCTCCTCCCGATTCCAGCTCCTCTTCCCCCAGCAGCTTCATGTCCTGATCCGTCCAAACAGCTCCACCCCTCCTAACACCCGTACAATCTTCTCAACACATCTTTACACTCCTCCATAATGACCTGAACACCTCTTATTACCCACTACACATCCCCCCTGGATCCCCCCCCCCCCCACATTATCCATCTCCACATCCCCCCTGGATCTCACACACACCCACACATAATTCATCTCCACATCCCCCCTGGATCCCCCCCCCCCCCCACATTATCCATCTCCACATCCCCCCTGGATCTCATACACCCCCCCACATTATCCATTTTCACATTTCCCCCATGATCCCCTGCATACCTCAGCATTATCCATCTCCACATCCCCCCTCTCCCATGCACACCCCCTTATCATCCATCACCCTGTACACCCACCATGGTGCCCTGCACATATCCTCATCATCTCCCACTCACCGCCCCAATAATGGTTCAAAACATTGCTACTTAAATATGTATACATTGTGAGTACCTATCATTCATAGAATATTGTTTCATATAAGAAATGGTAAACAAGGCCCCAGTAGAATTGTATACTAATGACATATTAATGAGAGATTCCACTTTAATTATATGTATATATATTTTTTTTCATATAAGATCGATTTCTCGCCCACGACTCCCTGACACCTCTTTCCTTGCTAATGGTGTTAACCCATCTAATTTTCTATTGACCAACCTTAAAACACCTCTCAAAAGAAGCATCCCAACAGATGGACTCATAGCTACTGTCCCACACCTACAGTCACTCCCAACAACCATCTACAGCACGTATTCCCTCACCTGCTGTCCCTGTACGTCTCACAACTGTCCACTTAGATTGTAAGCTCTCCGGGGCAGGGATTTCCTTTCTTTTTGTTTGACTTTACTGTGGTTATTGTATTATTATAATTCCCTGTACTGTATTGTCTTTGTAAAAGCCGAGTACACTTTTGGCGCTATATAAATAAAGATATACATATATACAATTTCATATATTCAGTCATTATCCTAAACAAACAGATGTTGCACAAAACCAGAGCCAAGACCAGAACTAAAAACCAGAACTAAAACTAAAAACAAAACACCAGAGCATGCAAGTATCCCCAAACAGTACCGTTACTTGTATTTAAGTTACTACATTATTAACTATGCATTTACCAATATATATTTTGTCTCCTGCTTAGAAAAATCCTTAAAAACCCTGTGAAATGCACAATCTATGTTTTTGCACAAAATGAACCGCCCTCACTCATACAGAGACCCCCTCACACTCATACAGGGCCCCACTCACACTCATAGCACACTCATACAGGGCCCCACTCGCACTCATACAAGGCCCCACTCACACTCATACAGAGCCCCCCTCACATTCATAGCCCCTCACACTCATACAGAGCTCCCACTCACTCATACAGAGCTCCCACTCATACAGAGCCCCCACTCACTCAAAGCCCCTCACACTCATACAGAGCTCCCACTCACTCATACAGTGCCCCTCACACTCATACAGAGGCCCCACTCACACTCATACAGAGCTCCCACTCACTCATACAGGGCCCCCTCACACTCATAAAGAGCCCTTCTTACACTCATTCAGAGCTCCCACTCACACAGATCCCCCCCACACTCACACCGACCACACTCACCCCCACTCACAGACCCCCCTTCATACTCACAGACTCCCCTTCATACTCACACAGTTCCTTCTCATACTCAAACAAACATACTCACACTGACCCTCCTCGTACTGAAACAAACCTCCCCATCTACAAATAATTAGGGCCCTTGACTTTACCTCTGTCAATGAGGCACCAAAGCTAAAAAATGTCATGAAGGGAAGGAAGCAGCCTCCTCTCCCTTTCCACTGCACGGCTTAAAGGTGCTGAACTGCAGGCTGTGTGTCTGTGTGTGTGCGGTGTCTGCCTCCTTTACGTTTAAGGCACGGTGGGGTGCAGGAATCGAGGCCCCGGCAGTGAGAGACCGGCACTGCTTGCACACAACCCGCTGTTCCGCACCTCCAAGGACGAGGAGGAGGCTGCATCTTCATTTGTCTGACATCCGTGACATTTAAATAATAATCCTATCTGTTTTGTGGCCCCCAAATCCCCCCCCCCCCAAAAAAAACTGATACAATCGTTCAAACCGGCTGCCCTGCATTATACTGCCTCCAGATTGAATAGTGAGCCAGAATGGGAGTTGACAGGTCAGTCATCATGTTCTGTATGACCTTGGATAACTGCAATTCCCTTATGTGCTCCATGTACTAAAATAGATGGTTAGCGGTATGGGCAGGGGGTATGTTCACACTGCTTCCAGCAAACCATGGCAGAGAAGTGATTCAATGGTTCAGAACCCAGAGAGGTGGCTTCTCTGCACATCACCTTGCGACTGCGGTGAGACTTGAACTGCTCTGCATGTCACCCTGTTTGTGAGGAACTTCAGTCACAGCCTGTGTTGTGTATGTAAGAGCCAGAGATGCTCTTCAGACCTCAGGATAAGTCTTGCTGCTGATTTTTCCACATCATTCTCTTGCTGTTTTAGTCGTTCCCCCCCCCTTCTGCTGCTCAGTGTCTTTGTTTCAACTCTTAAAAGATTAGTCAGTCTCATGATGGTTTTTCGTGGTAAAGAACAGAGAAGAGGGGTGGGGAGGCCGAGTTGAAAGAGATTTGACTTCAAACAACTGAACAGTTTTTAACCCCTTTTCAGCTACTGTAGCTGGATTATAATATTATTACCCAGATTATTGGGCAGAGAAGGGGTTAAAAGGCATATTTTTTTCTCTCTGCATTTTATCTGCATTCTGCTGGTCACATTATCCCAAGAAACGTGACCACAGATAACAACAATGCGCAGTAGCAGAATGTGTGTACCTAACATATGTTGCAAGGAGATTGCGGTGCAGTGTCAGAACCGTGTGTATAGGGGAAGGGGGGGGGGGACAGTATTATTGTCACTGCAGTGCAGGGATGAGGTGCAGTGACAGGACTGTGTGTTACTCTGTAGTGATGCGTGTGACAGCTATAGCAGGAGATGCTGTTCAACGAAAAATGGGCACATTGACAGAATGTCTACGTGTGCTGGTACGTAGGTCTGTGTCTGTACTGCAGGCGGAGCTGCCAGAAACCAATGACTGGACACTTGTGAGAATTAGGGCTCTTGAAACTTAAGCAAATATAAAAAAAAAACATCTATAGGGGAATAAAATCTTCCATATTCATATAGTAAGACTATAGACGTCTATAAGCCCTCTGATGCTAAAACGAGTCAGGACTATTTGTTTGTGTTGTTCCACATTCTCACTCTTGAATTCTTCTACCTTGACAGAAATGTACAGGAATTAGCTGTGTGTTGGAAGGTCCGACCTGCTGTATTCGTAGCACTTGACAGGTCTAGCAGGGAATTGCAGTGTGTTGTGGAGGTCTCTGTATGGAGATCAGTAGAGTGCAACATAGCATAGAAAAGACTGATCTGTGTGTTTTGTGAGTGTAAAAAGTTCAGTACAGTTATACTGTAGATCTCCTTAGTCACACTGTTTGTACTGTATATAGAGCAGAGTTGTCCAGCTGATAGCACGGGAGCAAATGTGACTCTCAAAGCCATTTAATCTTCCCCGACCACTCACAATCGAGATTTTCTTCCATTAAAATGCAATTGTGTCAATCAGGGCACTATTGCACAAAAGCTCCTGAAAATTATTAACTAACCCCCAATGAATCAGAGGAGTTATCTTAAGAAATCAGTGGGATACTGTACAGTGAAGATATGGAGGGCAAAGAAGCACTAAAAGGAAGAGAGGGCACAAGAAGTGTTTTAGATACTTGATATTTTGTTGATTACTTACTCCATGTTCTCCTACCTCACTGCTGGTAAACTATTTGACCCTCACCTCCTTAGAAGTTTCACAGCATGGAATACATTGTCAAACACATACAATTCCGTGCTAAACTTAAAGTCCCAGATAAATAGTACTATGTAATATAAGTGTAGCGCACTTTCCCTCACCCCCTGGGAGATAAGGCGACTACTCACCACCGTGATCCCAACACCGTGTCCTCTGAGTCCCGTACCCACCCCAATGTGTGACAGCACTGCCCACTAGACTAGGTGTGAGGTTGGTGCACGTGGTATTGTTAGGTACCTGCTGGGTGCTGCAGGACCCGAGCGTGCCGACAAAAGGACAGACAGGATCCACTGATCCAGCAATGAAGGGTTCCGTGATGACTCCGCCGCCGCGTAGGGTGGTGTCCAGCTGGAGTGTCCCACACTGTAGAGAGTCTCTCTGTCTTTCAGTGGTGGTCTGGTCCCAGACCATAGGCCGCAACTGCTGCGCGGAGGTAAGGGGAGGGGAAGCGCAAAACCGGGGGACCAGAGGGAACATGGTTACATAAGAATGGTCAGAGTGCGTTGTCTTCTAAGGCCGGGTTCCTCGGCTCTTCAGGCTCATACCAGGGGACCCCCAAATATGTGAAAGACAAGAAAAAAAATGGTAAGATTAGTGATGCATCAGAGAAGGACAGACAAGAACCCCTGACGAAGCTTAGGATAAGCGAAACGCGAAGTGTTTTCTAGATGGCGCTGTTCCGAGACAGAGGAGACACAAGTCAATTGTCAGCTATCATTCATGATGTCAGACACCGACGGAGGGAATCCAGAAGTCAACAGAGGAGTACAGGTGGACGCTACCGCTTGGAGCCGTATACCGGCCAAAGCAGGACTCAACAGGCGGTCTACTCCTCGGAACGTTTGACTCACCCTCCTATGTGACCAGTGGGGATTATATGGACTCGTCTCTTCTGTCCTTCTCTGATGCATCACTTATCTTACAATTGATGTAAGAGAGAATTGGGGGATATTGTGTCTCACATATATTTTTCTAAGAAGGCCGTGCTTGCCTTTTTTTCTTGTCTTTCATTGAATACTGTACATTGTGCCGGTGTGCAGTGTGCCTAGTTTCCCATTACTTGGATTTGTTTCCATACCTGGCAGATTGTGAGCTATGGAAGATAGGACCTGTCAGGGGAGCAGCTCTCCAGTGTCTCATGGTTACCTCCACACACACTGTGCCTGTCCCCCAGGACACTAAGGCTTAAGCAGAACAAACCCTGCTGAACAACAAGGCAGTGAGAAACCTCTAGAGCCTGAATGAGTGTGTATAAGTGCAGAGAAAGTGGGAAGGGGTATTGGTGCTGCAGTGAAACGTAAACCTCATATGGTCCTGTGCCAAGAGTCTATATTATTATTATCGGTCATTTATAAAGCAAAAGCATATTCCACAGCGCGGTACAATGGGGGGTACAGACTGCTATAAATGACATAAACAGAATAACATACCAAGTAAGGACAAACAAGTGCAAACAGATACACACGGTAATGAGGGCCCTGCTCATGACAGCTTACACTTTGTGTCCTATACCTGTGCTGTTTAACTAGTTTCCCAAAGGGACTTGAGCAGAAAAAAAGTAATATATTAAAATAGAAAATCCAAACGAGCATTGTAATTAGGGTTGCCAGGTGTCCAGTAAAAAATTAGAGGTAATACTGGACATTTATGGTATTGCCTCTGGACATATGTAGTGACCTGACCGGCTTGGGGGGGGGGGCTGCGGGATTTCAGGGAGAGAGCAGGGCTGTTGCTTAGGGGCTGGGCAGCTTCCTCCATGCTTATTGGCTGCTGCTGATGGGTAATGCAGTCCTGGGGTTGGAGCCGAGGAGAGGAGGAAACAGCATGGAGCAGTGAGGTGTGCGTGCATGTCGAGCGCGTCGCACCTATCACCATTGTGTCAAGTTTTCTTGGAGAAGCCACCTGGCAACCCTAATTGTAATGTCATTTTAGATATGCTTAGGAAGATATAGAATGATTATACCTCAACTTTCTACAAGCATTTCTAACCTCTCCGTCAAGTATATTTACATTAACTTAGCTTAAAAGTGAGTTTCCACTTGAAAACTTGTACTTGCTCCCTGACCAGCTGCAGAGAAACGAGTCCAAGGGCCCTTGGGATTTGAAGCTGAAGAACTTTATATTATTTTGGGGAAACAACATTTTGTGTACCAGTTAGCCATTTGCCCTACCTCCTGGTCCTCGGAGTGTGGGGGAGGCTGCAGGGCGGCGCAAATGTCCCACAGAGTGCTCTCAGCCATTGTTCGGAGAATATGTCCATCAATACACTTGCACTGTGGTATGCCGAGCAGGTTAACTCCCTCTATCCACCAGGGGGCAGCGTGTATACATAAACGTATACTAAGGGGAGTTGTACTAGGATTAGAGCAATTATCAGGGGTGCGGAAACCTTTGGTCCTGCGCCCCCCCTGCCTTGTGTCCTCCGGTGCTCGCGCCCCCCCCTTCCCCCTTTGCTAAGTGTGGCGTCAAATGGCGTGAGGAGTTATGTGACGTCACGTGACCCACTGGTGTTGCTATGGTTACGCGTGTGTTGATGTCACGCCTCATGACCCCGCGGCGTCATTTGACGCCACGTTGCCATGGAGATGCGCCAGACAACGGCTGAATCGCGGTATGTTGATGTTGTGAGGCCTCACGCGATCCCCCGACCATGCCTTGGGGAAGAGCGCGGGGCCCTTGCAACCACATGCGCCCCCCCCCCCCCAGTTTGCGCCGCCCTGATCTACTGCACTTCTATGTGGAGAGCAGGAGTGCACCGCATAATGGAATTTACGGGAACAGTAAATGAGGGTTATTACAATAACTGGACAAAAGGAGTCTGACGACTGTATACCGGCGCTTCTGAGTGCTGTAGCTTACTTAACTCACTTTTAAAACACAAATCTTTTTCCCTAAGTTACATTTTTAACAAAAACGTTATATGCCGTTATTCTTTCTCTTCGTTGTTGAGAAAAGGTATCTGCTTGTAATTTTGCAAGTCTTTGCCTACTGGGGAAATACAAGCAAGGCCTGTGCAGTTAGATGACTGTCATAAAATGTGTATTTTTGTACCAGATTTGTCCCTTTGTTTTGATATCATGAGGTCACACTGTTATACTGTAACGGTGTTCGATACTTGTGCTGTACTTGTAAAAAAAAGAAACATTTTAAGAAATACTTTAATAACTGCATATTCTTGTGAGTTGGGCATTTTGAGCTGTATGGTGACCTTTGTCCGGCAGCTGTTGGGGGGGTAAGTGCGCTTTAACCTTGCCAGACGGGTCTTTAATGGTCCAGTACAGCCTTGCGGTGGCTGCAAGTGGCGAGTGGGCAGGGCTCATTTAAACTTGACTTCCTGGTCATTCTCACTAAGCAGCTGGGCCGGTGTGGTGCCCGGTGTGGTGCCCGGTGGGGTGCCTGGTGTGGTGCCCGGCTTTGGGGAGTTGTGAGCAATGGTTTGAGTATCATTGGCCTTTACCCGTTGGTAAAGCCCTGTGCTGGCTGTGAGTGACGAATGGGCAGGACTCATTTAAACGTGACTCCCTGGTGCCCAAACTCGCTAAGCGGCTGGTGCGGTGCCCGGCTTGGTGGGTGTTGGGGGCCATGGTTTGAGTACCATTAGCCATCACGCGGTGGTTGAGCACTCTGGCAGGGTTAGCACTTATCGGGTTACATGATGTGTTTTAATAAAAGCCGTGGCCTTCGTACCTCCAAACCGTGTGTGTTTATTGTGTATAAGTATTATTATGGGGTTAGGTATACACTCAGTGGGGGGGAGAGAGGGGAGGGGGGGCAAGATCCATCGCAGGCTCCAAGGTCATGAGTTGTGCAACTTTTTCTGCGATTGAATGCAGTTTGTATAAAATGAAAAATATTCTCTGTTTGGATTCTCAATAAAGGTTTTTGAGCTGTTGTGTCTGGTCTGTGTGATAATACACGTGGTTTAGCATTAAAATAACAATGAGTCACCATTGAGAATAGGTACGTGGCATCTCACACTGAGACCAAGGAATTTGCTGATCAATAAAGGTTCAGAACCACCCCTGCGCTAACTGAACAACACACACACATAGCAGTTCTGTCCCAGTGTTCATGTGATGTTCTATGCTGTATAGAAGTGATAGATAACTTTTTTTATCACTTACTCCCTGCAGAGGGTTGAGCTGCGGTCCTTCCCTGCAGGTGTCGGGTCAGTGCTAGTGTAAGGGCTCTTCAGTGTGTCTTGGATAACACTTCAGCGAAGATTGGGAGACGCGTTCTGCTACCATGGAGCCAGGATTGAAAGGCAGCTTTAAATGTGCATTTGTTTTAGAAGTTAGTGCTGTTTTGTACTACTAATGCAAGGCAGCAACTGTTCTGAACGGGGTAATTCACACTACTCAATATTATTTTTTATTTTTTTACTTCTCCCCCCCACCCTTTTTTTTATTATAACAGAGGGAAGCAGGGTGTCTACGGAGCTGAACTGCTCAATTTAAATACCTATAAAGGTACTGACACATAGAAGGGTTGTAAGTGGGCGCTCCAGTATGGGACTCTGTGAATATCAAGAGCTTAGTGCAAACTTAAGTGCTTAGTAAGCCTTGTAATAATAAAAATGCTTGTACAAGTGATAGTGAAATACACAGATATAAAACACACAGATATCAATTGAAATGTGAAGCAGAGGGAAACATTTCAAAACCACCACCAATGTGACATGAATGTGTTGTGTGATAATACATGAAAATCAGCTCAATCAACCCTTTTTAGACCGTTCTCAGGTCCCTATGAGGTCACGATATCTTCCAGATAAGGGGAGCGCAAAATTTTCACGATGTTGGAAGAAAGCTGCTACATCCATTGGTCACCCACTAGTGAACCACATCTTTGCTCCAGTCAGAGAGAGATTGGATCTCTGAAATGCCACACACTGTGTGAGTTCAATACTTACCCTTAGAATAATTTTGTACTGGCACTTAACCGGCTTTACTAATACACATTTTTTCTTTTCACATTTTCACGTTGTGAAAATCTATAAAGTTACTGCCAACACCGCCCCCTCCAGGGCAAATAAAAAGGAGGTTTAAATCACCTACTGTACATCACACAAGCCAATAGGCAGCAACATCTTCATCCATTGCGGCTTCCTCTTGGCCCGCATGACGCGTGCTATTTAAATAGACAGAAGTACCAGTGCTACCTTTTCCGGTGTGTAGCTCTGTAACCAGGAGGTCACCAGCGCTGGAACTGAAGTGGTTCAGCTCTGGAGACCCCCTACCTTCCACCCATGTAAAAACAAAGGGGGGAGCTCTGGGGTTGAACTGTTAGGCCGAGTCCATAGAGACTCCAGCCGTGCGGAGGCGCGCGGAGGCTGAGGGAAAGCGGGTGCTGTCCCTGGCCTTACTACGCCGTCCGGGGGCGTGTCTGGGGGCGGGCCAGTGATGTCACGGTGCTGGTTCGCCCTCATTGGGCGAACCGCTCACGTGACCGGCCCTCCACTCCCTCAGCGCGTAAACGAAAAAAATGTCTGCTACGCCTCTGCACGCCTGCGGAAGCGTGCGCGAGCCCCTGCTAAAGCCGCTCTCATTGCGGCTGCACGGGCTCACTGACCATGCCCGCGGCATTAGATTTGCTGTTCCAGTGCGGCTTGTGTGACAGCGGTAAAATAGAGCAGGGCCATTTGCCTCGGCCTTTCTGTCGTAACCTTTGGAGGACGCTGGAGGATTCTAGTGCAATCTGGTCTGGATTCCAGTTGGGTGAATGACCGAATAGGGAGGGCGCTTTCTTGAGCCGTGTTTTTACAACTGATTGAACCCTAAGAAAGTCTCTTGTAATATGCGGCTTGCGCTGTAGACATTGAGGACGTGATGTGATGCGATTTATTGCATCACACTGTGGCCGTTTGGAAAATCTGAGACATTTATCGTTTATACGCTAAACTAGCCCAAGCTTTAACAAGGAGGAGAGCACAGCTTCAGAATAAAGAGGGCGATGTGATCCACATCAAAGGTATGTAAGGTTGTAAGCTTTGCCCATCCATACATAGGGCACCTCACCAGTGTGTGAGGGCAAACCTCCATAATTACTGCTGGCATTCCTGTAACTTACCAGGTTTTGCTGCCAGCAGGAGAGATGACTGTAGACATTGTTATGCATGACTACATATATATATACATATATATATATACATATGTACTTAGTTAAGTTATGGTGGGCTTATATATAGATTCAAACTACAATAAATCATTTAGATTGTAAATAAGTAAACATTCTGTAAAAATATATCCCCTCACAGTGAGTATTCACTCCCCATTACTAATAATGTAATAATCAGTGCAGCGTTTGGAGATTCTTGTTCCTTCTTCGTTCCTGTGAGGTCACCTGCACAAAATCACTCAGCGGCGAAGTCCCTGAACTTAGTGACAGGGCCGCTGTGTAGGGCAGAGTGCAGCAGGGGTGACCAACTCCCAGTTTTCAGGCTATCCCTGCTCCAGCACAGGTGGTGCAGCCTTTGGCTAAGCCACTGATGGAGTCACCAGTGCTGAAGCAGGGATATCCCGAAAACCTGACCTGTTGGTGGCCCTTGAGGACTGGAGTAGGTTACCCCTGTCCTAGACATTTGGGAATATGCAGCACAAGTGTTGTTGTTTTGTGGAACAACAAAAGTGTAGCCTTGAGCTTTGCCATCATCTCAGCCTGGCCTTTCCTTTTAACACTGGCACCACACTATGTGGCCTATTCTAGTAGCTTTGATAACTAAGTCATCGAGCTTTTTGAGCAGTTCCTGAACGATTTGGCAAGGTGGCTGCTCAGAGAGCTCTGATGTCCTGCCAAGCTCGTCTCGCTCCTGCTCAAACACACCGAGCGGGAGCTCAAAAAGAGAAAATCACGCGGTTCAGGTAGCTCCGGTGAGATCATCGGAGCCTGAACTAGCGAGCTACTTGCACATTTCACCTCGCCACCCCGAGGGTGGCAGGGTGGGATTTGCGATAGGACTTAGAAAAGAAAATGTATTTTTATTGTGTAGCTATGTATTCTTTTTGGCTACTAATCTGCCCTGCCTAACACATAAACCCTGGTACCAGCGCAGGCAGTGTTAGGATCAATCCGGGGTTTCCCCTGCAGTAAGCGAGTGACGGGGGGAGGGGGGGCCTAAGGCCTGTGTTCTGGACCCTCCCCCGGGGTACTTAAGGGGCTGTACAGCCAAATTTAGTCAGTGTTCTCTCCCCTGAGAGAGAGTGTTCCAGGGAGTGTGGAGTCGGGGCTCTGACCACCCTCCATCCCCTCCCGTAGGAGAGTGGGACTACATCTCCTACTCCACTAGGGAGTAGGGAAGAGCTAGGATTGACCCTTGGGCTCTAGCCTGGGGTTGATTCCAGCGACCATCCAGAGGAAGGAATATCAGTGAATCAGTTAAAGGCTGTATTCTTTGCTGTTGAAGAATAGTGTTCCAGTTATTTTATATACCCTGCCTGAGACTGCAATGAATCAGGGGGAGTATTAGAAGAGTTCTCCTGCAGGGATTGCCTCCAGCACTCCTGGAGCCTACAAGAGATGTAGGCGCCGCACCAGTGAGAGAGAACCAATCTCTTAGATTGTAAGCTCTTCGGGGCAGGGATTTCCTTTCCCATTGTCTGATTTTTGCTGCACTTATTGTATTTTTAAAATTCCCTGTGCTGTATTCTTTGTGAAGCGCTGAGTACACTTTTGGCGCTATATAAATAAAGACATACAATACAATACAACCATCACCCAAAAGCCTGTCCTGTCTTCCCTATTAACACCGGTGGAAACTCAGCAGGTAACCAGCACATGACACCCTGTAATATCGAAATCTCCCAGAGGGTGCGGGAAACCCTGTTACAATTGCATCGGATTGATCCGGGTGCCTCCGAAGCTGATATGCATTAATACCAGATCCAGAGATCCCTGGATTCAATCCAATGCAATAAAAATACATTTACAGGCAGCTTTAATATCTTAGCGGCTAACCACTAAGGTAATTAAGGGGTTAAACACCCGGTTTATTGTAGGTAGCGGGGGTGGGTGAAGGTGGTATTTGGCCCATGGTGGGTGTTTAGGCCTTGCGGGAGGGTTGCAGGAGGAGTTAACCCCTGCATTACCATAGCGGTTACTACAGCTATGGTAATGATGGGGTTAATCCTTCCCACTACCCACCCGGAAGGCATAAACACCCACCATGGGCCAAATACCACCTTCACTCACCCCCACTACCCACAATAAACATTAAAACAAAATACAAACACAATACACCCATTGATTGCAAGTGTGGTTACCTATGCCCTCAAAGGGAGCAAAGATAACCCCAATGACAATGAATTGGCACCCCCTCTACCCCCAACACCCTCCCTCCAACATATACAGTACAGTAATGGGCAAAATTACTATTATTCAGATCTGGATAATAGCGCATTTGCCCATTAAAAATAAAACATCCAGTTTCCAAAAAAATTAATTAAAGTTCTACTTACCCCTGCCAGGATGAAAGCCGTCCTAGTCTTACTCCCCATCCTCTCTGTCTTCCGTGGGCAGCAACATAACAATAAAAACCAAACTAATGGCCACTAACCCCATAATCACCTTAGTGGTTAATAACTGCTATAGTAATTAAGGGGTTAACCCCCCTCCCCCGCTACCCACCCGGGACGCCTAACCACCCTCCCTGGGGCAACTACCCCCACCCTCACCCCTCTACCCATTAATTGGCACAGGTAGAAACCATGCCCATAATATGAGCATGTTTTGCCACTATGGCAATGAAGGGGCAATCTACCAATAAAAAACAAGCACTGAATAAAATACATTAAATGTCATTTTAAAAATGCCAATAAACCAATTGATTGGTACAGTGGTACCCCATGTCATATAATATGGGCATGGTTTGCCACTATGGCAGTCAATGGGCATCATAAAAAAACAAGCAGCAAAAATAAATAGCAATTAAATCAAAACAAACATCAAAAATACATAGCAATTAACTAAAAACAAGCATCAAAAATACATAGCACTTAAATAAAAACAAGCATTTGCCAAAAAATGCATTGCTTGTCACTGTGTTATCTATGGCCCAAAAGGGGTATAGATAAACACATTGGCAGTCAATGGGCAACTTAAAAAAAAAAATACGCAATTAAAAAAATACAATCCGTGTTTTTCTTACCTTTGACATCTCGACGCAATGCTCCTCAACAGCTGGTAAATTCACCCACCCTGGGGAAACTACCCCCTTCATCCACCCCCTGTACCCACAAGAAACCACGTAAACCCTGTTTAACCCCTTAATTGCCATAGTGGCTAGCCGATAAGATAATGAAGCTGTTTTAATGTAAATTTTAATAACAGATTACTCTATCAGGGGGTCTCCATAGCAGAACCGCATTGATTTCAGCCCAGGGGACCCCCTGCTTCCTGAGTTACAGGCCCCGGTATGAGGTGCCGGTATCTCCCTGCATTGTTTAAATGTCCCACGTCATGTGACCGGGACATTTAAATGCACAGGAGATACCGGCACCCCATACCGGGGCCTGTAACTCTGGAAGCAGGGGGTTCCCTGGACCTGAAACTATTGTGGTTCTGCTCCCGAGACCCCCTGCTACAGAACACTGTTATTAAAATGTAAATAAAAGCAGTGCGATTGCCTGTAAGATCTGTGCAGGGAGAGGCAGCTCTCTGTATGCAGCTCTTAGGCCTCGTTTATCGTAGAGACGTCAGCGCGCGCGACCGCGTGATGTCACTCGCGTGTTGTGCGCGGGTGCGAAACCTGCACTGCAGGCTGGAGGGCATTGGGAGGCGTGGCTGAGGCGTGGCTGCTGTCCCATACGGTATTGCTTCTTTCAGATGCTTTCTGAATACCGTGATAACACAAATGACAAACCGTTCAGGATGGCAGCAAAGTTATCGAAGCTACTACAGTAGGCCCATATGTGTTCTTGATACACCACTGGAAACCCGCAACAAGAGTCTGCAAAAAAAGAAGCTCACTGCAGACTTCCCTAGCAGCTTAACGCAGCAGTCCACGCTGGTCACCATTTCTTTTTTGGTATTTAACAATTTTTTTTGTCAACTTACTTTGAGAGATCTCCATTTTCCTTTTCCAAACGCCGTTTTTTTTATTTTCTTGAAACTCCGATGTTCAGTTCAGGAGATATGTGTCTGAAATATTAAGTGGGAGGGTAAAATGGAGCTCTCCTCCGAGCCCAGAGAAGGGAAAGGTTACCTCAGTCAGGGGGGGAAAGATACTACCATTATCTAAGCTGAACTCATGTAGGCTTCTGTGGGGGTGTTGCTGCTTTAAATGGGAGTGCATTGCTGCTTGGTAGTGAGGCATTCGGCTGTGCACCATTATTAATGAACTAGAATAGGGGGGCTCAACTCCAGTACTCAAGATCCCCCCCCAACAGGTCAGGTTTTAGGGATATATCAGCTTCAGCACAGTTGGCTCACTCAGTGGCCCAGTCTTTGAGTGATTGAGTCACCTGTGCTGAAGCTGGGATATCCTGAAAACCTGACCTGTTGGCGGGGTCTTGTGGACTGGAGTGGAGCCCCCCAGAACTAGAAGGGGAGCTGAATGATGGGTCTTACTAATGGTGTGTACTGTTTAGAATGGCAGCCCAAGTGCTGGATGCTGGAACATTGTACGAGTATCCATACCTCCACTCAGCCGGCCCCAGCGTCCTCACCGCAGAATAACAGCTGTGATACGGTTCTTAACAATAAAAACCTAATTACAGCAAGGCTGCCATACAAATCGGAAGTGAAACAGCCAATTAGGAATCTGTGCCTCACACTTAGGGGGCCACTTACAGCTGCCAGGTTCACGTGATCCAACAGGCACTGAGTTATTAGCTGAGAATGAGAAAGGAGTGTGCTAGTCAGTGACCACTTCTGTCAAACACATCTGTCGGGCTAAAGCTTTAGCTCCTCTCTATTTTGCCCAGATCAAAGATGGCGCCGCTGGTGAAACACTATGCTATCTGCCTGCTTTTCTTAGAATACCTATCACACCTTGATATAGTGCAGGTGCTTTTTTTTTTTTACCTCTTCATATCTATGTGAGTTAATAATGATATTTTTATTGGCGTCACCTCTTGATCTCATTCCTCCTTGTATCAGCGCGGCTGTGCTCCGTGCCCTACTTCAGCTTTTATTATACAATACACTTGGGGGACCTTTCAGGGCAGGGTGATGAAATGGATCACAGGTTTTATAAGATAATGCAATTTCCTTCGGGGTGACTCACTTTCTTATTCTTTATCGCACTGGAAAAGTTTACGGTGCAATCGTTGGGCCCGGTGATGCGTTTCAGGGTAACGAGGCAGCAAATGATATTCCTTTTTCTGGGTTAATTTCTTTGATATTTCACAAAAACGGATGTTCGGTGTCCCAGAGCAGGAACACTGACCTGTGTCATTTAAAGCAGACTCCCCCCAAAAAAACTCATACAGCTCAACCCCGTTATAACGCGATCCGTTACAACGCAAATCCGCTTATAACGCGATTCAAGCGTGGCACCCAATATTTGTATTTATGAATACTTTACAACACAATTATTGGTATCTTAAATACATTATGCATACAATTGTACATTATTTCTAACGCGATCCGCTTATAACGCGATGTGACCCCAAGCACAGCGTTATAAGGGGGTTGAGCTGTAATATGTTCGTATATTGCAAACTAAACATGTCCTGCTCTTTTTTTTTAATGTTCTCCTAGTGTCCCAAAAATATGATTTTTTTCATCTGTAGCTGCTCACGTTACCATGATAACCAACAAAGTATACTGGGCTCCGGTCAGAGCTTCGTTTTAACCTCCCGGGCACTTAATATTTCAAATGCGTATATATTTAAAAATAAAAACATATTTAAATGGCAAGAAGAGATCTCTTAGGGTAAGGAAAAAAAACTCGGTGATCACTGCTGCTTCAGGTCACTCTCTCTCTTTAAGGAAGAGTTGCTGTAATGTTTTTGGCAGAATGTACATAGCATGTAAAGGAATATTTGCCCAAGGAATTATAATCATGGGGAAAGGTAAATACACAGCAGAGGTATGCACCAGAAACTCTGAGCCAGAGACATGGCCTCCAGACTCGAGGCTGCTCTCGCATCAGTACTCTGCATTTCTTTGGACACTTGGACATTATTTGCCCAGGAAAGGCCAATTGTGTTAAATTCCAATTTTGATCTGAAGACATTTGTTCTCTCTTTTTTTTTTTTATGTGGGTTCCACAGTTTTGTTAATGGAGGGGGGGGGGGGGAATTGAGAGCCGTATGTTTTCTGTAGTGGCCCATAACTAACTCCCTTTTCATCCTATTATCTGGAAACACAGGTTGCCGTCACTGTTAATGTCACTGCTTTGAAAGTGGAACACCAGATTTAAATTCAGGTGCCAGCTCCATGTGCTCTTGGACACGTCTGAGTTACTTTATCTTCCTGTGCCTTAGGCACCAAAGCTAGAGTGTAAGCTCTTCGGGGCAGGAACTCATTCTGTGTGCAGGGCTATTGAAGAAACAAATATTATTAATGACTTCTATGTTCAGAATGGCTGCTGTTTTCTCTTACAGAAGCTCGAGGTTTAGGCTCTTTAGAAGGTTTGGGGAAAAGGGTAACAGTGCTGAGCGCTTTTTTCCCATCAGGGATGGCACGTTTGTTTTGACAGAGGGACCTGCAGCATATTACAATGAGTTACAAGCCCACCTGGCAATGAATAGGTTAAAACTCTATTCAAAGGCTGAATAAGGTTGCCGTTCTTACCCAAGTGGAAGGGCTAATGCCACAAGAAGGCATTATTATGTCCCCTCTTGAATTTAAGAGATTACACCAGTACTTGAACTGCAATTAAGAAGCAGTGGGACATATACTAACGTAGGTTGAGAAGTGAACAATCCGTTTAAACAAAGGATCAAAGTTTTTAGTTTTTTTCCCCCCAAGATATTTGTTATAAATATTTATGTCATAAGAAGAAAAAAAAAAAAAAATAGGCGGTTATGGTCTGCAAATAACAGTGCAGTGGCATTCATTATACCATGATATTATAATTCACTGGTCTGTGTAGCTGCTGTTATTACTCCAGCAAGTGATCGCCAGCACCAGCTAACACATCAGCGCCGTTAAAAGTTTTACAAGAAGCTGAGTGGCAGCAAACAGGATGTGTGTATCCTGGAAGGCCAGCAACACAACTGCAATGGTTGGGCCGTTTCCATATAACTCAGTCCCCGGAGCCCCACATATTCTGTGCAGCAGCATCCAGGCCAGCGTTTGGCCTCTTTTATCCCAGGGAATCCTCTGTACCTTTTGCTGCTTTAACCCCTACAGTGCCATGGGGCTCTGTGGCACTGAAGCGGTTAAATACTCTGACTTAAGTGATGACCTGTATTTGTGTTGAAAGAATACAATGCGATGCAACTTAGATTGTAAGCTCTCCGGGGCAGGGATTTCCTTTCCGATTGTCTGACTTTGTGGCACTTATTGTATTATTATTATAATTCCCTGTACTGTACTGTCTCTTTCTAAAGCCCTGAGTACACTGTTGGCGCTATGTAAATAAAGAAATACATACATATATATATATATATATATAGACACACACACACACACACACACACACACACACACACACATATATATATATATATATATTATACACACACACAATATTGCAGGACTGAAGCAAACTAAATCTCATGAGCAACTTTACAATCCTTTCCTTTTAAATTGCAGGCGTCATGATGGGCAAAGCCAGCTCATTTCTTACACCTTAGATTTATCCAGAGCAAGCTCCACTCCCCTTGACAGTGCTCCCCAATTTAAGGTAAGCGTGACCCCCCGCATGCATCACCCCACGCTGCGCTGGCACTGTACGCTAACACCCTGAGTCCTGCTTGCTTTGCACAGTGTGTGAGATCTGTAAATGTACAGTAGGTGCTGGATGGTTTTTCTTGTGGGACTTTTCGCTCCCTGGAATTATTAGAGCTCAGTCCCGTGTCCCCTTTCATACTGTAGCATAGAGATGTGTGAAATCTCGCAGACGTTCGCAAAAAACAGGTGAAATTTGCCTATTTTGTTTGTGACAAAAGTTCATGAGCTTCGCATGAGACTCCTTAATATACTGCCATTTTCGCTAAATTTTATGATAACGGTCAAAATTCGGGCATATCTGGCGGCATTCTGTTAAAGTTCTATTAAAATTGAGAAAATTCTGAGCAATGTGAAATTTTATGAAATTGAAGAAAAAAATTGAAAATGATTGCTAAGAAAATATGAAGACTCCAGTTAGAGCGACTTCGGAGAAGCAGTACCTACTGGCGCAATGTTGGACAGTGGCTCTGATATACTGTACGGTATCTAAGGGTCTAGACCAGTGTTTTTAAACATGGGTTCCTAGGAACCCTTGGGTTCCCCGGGCATCCTTAAAGGTTTACCTGCAATGTTCAGGTCATTTGAAAATTGTACCAAATACAGAATAGTTTATAATACATCTGATCTCAGACGCGTTATTAGAGAGGGTTGGGGTTCTTTACAATGCATCTGATCTCAGACGCGCTATTGGAGAGGGTTGGGGTTCCTTACAATGCATCAGATCTCAGACGCGTTATTAGAGAGGGTTGGGGTTCTTTACAATGCATCTGACCTCAGACGCGCAGTTAGAGAGGGTTGGGGCTCCTAACACGGCATCTGATCTCAGCTGCACTATTAGAGAGGGTTGGGGTTCCTCAGAATTACACAATATAACCATAGGGTTCCTTAACCCATTTTTTTTTTAAACACGGGGTTAGACATTTCCCATCTACAAGCATTTTTTAACGTGCTTGCCAATCCAACATGACTGTCCTACATTTTTGGGGAATATCCCAATTTAAGCTGGTCAGGACAACAGTGTGTTCCACATTTGGGGACCGCGTGGCTTGTAATGCATTTAATTTCATCTAGTAATGGGCAGGTGTGGGCTAAAAATGCACAAGGCGAGAAAGGAGAAGGAAGACACAGAGAAGGGAAGATACAGTAGCTGACTTGGTCATCGTTCTAAAGAGGTAGAACGATGACAGCAGAGAGCCCTGTGCTGATGCTGCTCAGATGCTGTTCTGCCATGGTTCTTATCAATAATCTTTCCTGCATCTCTTGTTTGAAAGTTGGTATCTCAGTTTTATAATGGGAGGAATCAGACAGAAACGCATTTTTCAAGCACATATTTCAGTGGTGCTCTCTGCTGTATAAAGCTTCGGACTACTAATGCTAGTGCCTGATGCTCTTTAACTGTATTGCTCAAATTTACTAACATACACTGATATACATATAAACATATTCATGCACACACACATCAACACACATCAACACACTGATATACACACATAGACACTGATACAAACAGTCTAAACACAGACACACAGACACACAATGATGCATACATGTACTGTACAGATGTACACACATGCCTACACATGCTGCTAAAATTGTAAGCCAGGGCTATTTTTGCTTATATGGGTGTTACTCTCTGATGACGGAGGATGTTGTCATCATAGGAGCGCGGATTGGTGAAAAAGGATTGAGAAAAATACAGATTCTCCAGGTCCCGGCTGAAAATAAAATAAACGGATTTTATATTATGGGGCAATCAGATAGTTAATCACACCATGCTTTTTATAAAGCTAGATGGGGTGGCTCCTTTTCTGTGCTATACACTGGCGACACACTTTATTCGAGCTCGGCTAGTGCCACGAATTCGGGTATACCCGGGTGTATTGAGGTTTGTGACTGTTTTCTGCCCGAGTGCATTGAGGTATTTCCAGGCAGGGATTGAAGCATTTTATTCCCGCTGGCTGCAATACTGCACAGTATATATATATATATACTGCATTACAATTCATGAATTTATGCCATCTGGTAGACACGCGAAGCATTGCAGCCTATTAAATCCTAATCATTATCATTTAACAGATCAGCCGCCCGTCAGCCAGGCATGAACCCAGGCTGGGAAGGCAAACGCAACGGGGCTTGTCAGAGGTGAGGAGCGGCGCATTCCAGGTATCTGCCAGGTACATACTGGGTATTTGCTCGAATAAAGTGTGTCGGTGCAGTACTTTAATTCAGTAAATAAGTTAATAAATGCACTGGGAATACCAGCGCACAGTACGTATGGTAAGTATGGTAAGTATTTTTGGTGTGAGGGTGACAATTTCAAATTCTTTGCTAAAAAGGTTGGTTTTACCTCAAAGAAAATAGTAGCGCAGGTCCTGGGCACACACACAAAAACTGTTTAATAAAGCAGCAAGCCCTCTTTGCTGCTTATTACACAGACAAAACATGGCTGCATATACAGTGTAATATGTAAAAACAAAAAAATGGCGTTCGTGGGCGCCCGTTAAAGGGAGAGAGGTATAAAACAAAGAAAAATCACGAAGTGATCCAATATACCAACATAACACAGCAACTGGATAAAAAAGGGATTTAATGGTCCATAATGCAGACAAAGGACCTTTTGTCTGCTTTATGGCCCATTAAACAACCTTTTTCTTCAGTTGCTGTGTTGTGCTAGTATATTGGACCACTTTGTGTTTTTTCTTTAGCTTATTACATATATATAGGGAACCATGTTAAAAATGTTTTTTGAGGCAAAAAGTGACACTGTGTGCTCATTTGCATGTCATTTCCCAGAATCCCTTGCTGCAGTGGAAGTGCTGTATGCTGGGTGATGATGGGGAAAGGCGGGGTTGCAGACCTGCCTAAGACATGCAGATGAGCATACAGTTGTATTTGCATATATATATATCCATGTAGAGGTATCAGTACCGTGTTAGCCGAGCTTCAATAATCCAAAAATAAATAGATGATACCGTTCTGTGGCTAACGAAATGCTTTTATTTGTGCGAGCTTTCGAGATACACTGATCTCTTCTTCCGGCGATGTTACAACATCGCCGGAAGAAGAGATCAGTGTATCTCGAAAGCTCGCACAAATAAAAGCATTTCGTTAGCCACAGAACTGTATCATCTATTTATTTTTTGACATATATATATATACTAGCTGAGAGCCCCGGCGTTGCCCGGGATGTTTGTGGTGTGGGGGTGGCATTTGGGTGGGGAGTGGTCCACGCGGCCCATGGCAGTGTGCGGTGGTACTGCTGCTGTGGCTGTACTGATGGTGATTGTATCGGTGTGCTGATTTGGGAGGGTTTGTTGCTGATGTGGGGGTGCGGATGTGGGTGTGCCGATGGGGAGGTGCGAAGGTGCCAATGTGTGGGTGCTGATGGTGTTGATGGGGGCTGGGAATGGTGGGGAGCCGAGAATGCCAGTGTGCTGGGGGGGGGAGGGGGGGGCATGGGATACCGGTGTGCAGATGTGGTGGTGCTGGGGATAGTGTATGTGTGTGTATACGTGTGTGTGTGTATATATACACACGTGTGTGTATACATGTGTACATACATGTTTGTGTGTGTGTGTGTGTATACATGTTTGTTTGTATACATTGTGTATGTGTACGTGTGTGTGTGTATACACGTGTGTGTGTATACACGTGTGTGTGTGTATACACGTGTGTGTGTGTATACACGTGTGTATACGTGTGTGTGTATACACGTGTGTGTGTATACACGTGTGTGTGTGTGTGTATACACGTGTGTGTGTGTGTATACACGTGTGTGTGTGTATACACGTGTGTGTGTGTATACACGTGTGTGTGTGTATACACGTGTGTGTGTGTATACACGTGTGTGTGTGTGTATACACGTGTGTGTGTATACACGTGTGTGTGTGTACATGTGTGTGTGTGTGTGTACACGTGTGTGTGTGTACACGTGTGTGTGTGTGTACACGTGTGTGTGTGTGTACACATGTGTGTGTGTACACACGTGTATGTGTGTGTGTACACACGTGTGTGTGTGTGTGTACACACGTGTGTGTGTACACGTGTGTACACACGTGTGTGTGTACACGTGTGTGTGTGTGTACACGTGTGTGTGTGTGTGTGCACGTGTGTACACGTGTGTGTGTGTGTGTGTACACGTGTGTGTGTGTGTGTGTGTGTGTGCACGTGTGTGTGTGTGTGTGTGTACATACACGTGTGTGTGTGTGTGTACACGTGTGTGTGTGTGTACACGTGTGTGTGTGTGTGTGTACACGTGTGTGTGTGTACACGTGTGTGTACACGTGTGTGTACACGTGTGTGTGTGTGTGTGTACACGTGTGTGTGTGTGTGTACACGTGTGTGTGTGTGTGTGTGTGTGTGTACACGTGTGTGTGTACACGTGTGTGTGTGTGTGTGTACACGTGTGTGTGTACACGTGTGTGTGTGTGTACACGTGTGTGTGTGTGTGTGCACGTGTGTGTGTGTGTGTACACGTGTGTGTGTGTACACGTGTGTGTGTGTACACGTGTGTGTGTGTGTACACGTGTGTGTGTGTGTACACGTGTGTGTGTGTGTACACGTGTGTGTGTACACGTGTGTGTGTGTGTGTACACGTGCGTGTGTGTCTACGTATACGTGTGTGTACGTGTCTGCGTGTGTCTGCGTGTCTACGTGTGTCTACGTGTGCCTGCGTGTCTACGTGTGCCTGCGTGTCTACGTGTGCCTGCGTGTCTACGTGTGTCTACGTGTGCCTGCGTGTCTACGTGTGCCTGCGTGTCTACGTGTGCCTGCGTGTCTACGTGTGCCTGCGTGTCTAGGTGTGCCTGCGTGTCTACGTGTGCCTGTGTGTCTACGTGTGCCTGCGTGTCTACGTGTGCCTGCGTGTCTACGTGTGCCTGCGTGTCTACGTGTGCCTGCGTGTCTACGTGTGCCTGCGTGTCTACGTGTGCCTGCGTGTCTACGTGTGCCTGCATGTCTACGTGTGCCTGCGTGTCTACGTGTGCCTGCGTGTGTATGTGTACGTGTGTGTGTCTACGCGTGTGTGTCTACATGTGTGTGTATACATGTGCCTACGTGTGTGTGTATATACGTGTGTGTGTACGTGTGTATACGTGTGTGTACGTGTGTGTATGTGTGTAGGGCAGGGAGGGTGGGGGCGAAGGGCAGGGAGGGTGGGGGTGAAGGGCAGGGAGGGTGGGGGCGAAGGGCAGGGAGGGTGGGGGCGAAGGGCAGGGAGGGTGGGGGCGAAGGGCAGGGAGCGAAGGGCAGGGAGGGTGGGAGCGAAGGCAGGGAGGGTGGGGGCCAAGGGCGGGAGCGAAGGGCAGGGGTGAAGGGCAGGGACGGGGGGGGGGGTGAAGGGCAGGGCCGGGGGGGGGGGCGAAGGGCAGGGCCGGGGGCGAAGGGCAGGGCCGGGGGGGGGGGGAGGGTGAAGGGCAGGGCCGGGGGGGGGGGGTGAAGGGCAGGGCCGGGGGGGGGGGTGAAGGGCAGGGCCGGGGGGGGGGTGAAGGACGGGGGGGGGGTGAAGGGCAGGGACGGGGGGGGGGGGTGAAGGGCAGGGCCGGGGGGGGGGGTGAAGGGCAGGGCCGGAGGGGGGGGGGTGAAGGGCAGGGCCGGAGGGGGGGGGGTGAAGGGCAGGGCCGGGGGGGGTGAAGGGCAGGGACGGGGTGAAGGGCAGGGCCGGGGGGGGACGGGGTGAAGGGCAGGGCCGGGGGGGGGGGGGGTGAAGGGCAGGGCCGGGGGGGGGGGTGAAGGGCAGGGCCGGGGGGGGGGGGTGAAGGGCAGGGCCGGGGGGGGGGGGGTGAAGGGCAGGGCCGGGGGGGGGGGGTGAAGGGCAGGGCCGGGGGGGGGGGGGGTGAAGGGCAGGGCCGGGGGGGGGGGGGTGAAGGGCAGGGCCGGGGGGGGGGGGTGAAGGGCAGGGCCGGGGGGGGGGATGAAGGGCAGGGCGGGGGGGGGGTGAAGGGCAGGGCCGGGGGGGGTGGGGGCAGGTCCGGGGGGGGGGGTGAAGGGCAGGGGGGGGGGTGAAGGACAGGCCGGGGGGGGGAGGGTGAAGGGCAGGGCCGGGGGGGCAGGGCCGGGGGGGGGGGTGAAGGGCAGGGCCGGGGGGGGGGTGAAGGGCAGGGCCGGGGGGGGGGGGGGCAGGGCCAGGGGGGGGGGTGAAGGACAGGGCCGGGGGGGGTGAAGGGCTGGGGGGGGGGGTGAAGGGCAGGGATGGGGGGGGGGTGAAGGGCCGGGGGGGGGGTGAAGGGCAGGGGGGGGGTGAAGGGCAGGGGGGGGGGGTGAAGGGCAGGGGGGGGGTGAAGGGCAGGGCCGGGTGAACTGCCAGGGGGGGGGGTGAAGGGCCAGGGCGGGGGGGGGGGGTGAAGGGCCAGGGCAGGGGGGGGGGGGGTGAAGGGCCAGGGCGGGGGGTGAAGCGCCGGCCCGGGTGAAGCGCCAGGCCGGGTGGGGTGAAAGATCTCTTCCCGTGCGGTTACTTACCTCGCACCGGGCCGCGCTCCTCCTCGGGTTCCTCGGCGGTTCCCCCCGGCGATGCGGAGCTGAGACGCTCAGGTGAGGGGGTGTGTGGGCCGCGGCCCGTGCAGCTCCCGACAGAGACAGCTAGGCCTGAGAGCCGGAGCAGCGCGCGCGGGGATGGGGAGCTGGGGGCGCGGCCTCTAGGCCTGAAGGTGAGAGCGGCGACAGCGTGCTCTGGGGGGGGGGAGCACCGGGAGAGCGGGTGAGCACCGGGAGAGAGGGTGCTCTGGGGGGGGGAGGGAGGGTGCTCTGGGGGGGGGGGAGCGGGGGAGCACCGGGAGAGAGGGTGCTCTGGGGAGGGGGGGGAGGGGGGGAGCACCGGGGGAGAGGGTGCTCCGGGAAAGCGGGTGATGTTGAGGTCCCGCGGAGTGGTGATAGGGGGTAGTTCCGTTGTTGCGGGCCAGCGGCCAGGAAAGGGGGGGGGGCGGACAGAGGGTGAGGAGGGGGGTGAGGGGCTCCGGAGCAGCATCGTGCGGTGGATGTTCGGGTGAGTGGGGGGGGGGGGGGGGTGAGGGGCTCCGGAGCAGCATCGTGCGGTGGATGGTGGGGGGGGGGGGGTGAGGGGCTCCGGAGGAGCATCGTGCGGTGGATGTATGGGTGAGGGGTTGGGGTAGTTTTGGGTGTGCTCCGGGGATGTTTGGGTGAGGGGGGGGGGTGTGATGGAGCATCGTGCGTTGTATGTTCAGCCGCGTGCGTTTGCTGTTGGTGTGAGGGGAGGGGGGTGATGGAGCATCGTGCGTTGTATGTTTGTGTGAGGGGGGTTGGTGATGGGCTGCAGTAGCGGGAGAGCTGTGGCGTGCGTTTGTAGTGTGCATGAGGTTGGGGGGGTGATGGTGGAGGGGGGTGCATGAGGTTGAGGGGGGTGGTGGTGGAGGGGGGTGCATGAGGTTGGGGGGGTGGTGGTGGAGGGGGGTGTTTGTAAGAGGCAGTGCGGTGAGTGTTAGGTGCTTAGAAGCATTCCCAAAGGTCACTGAGGGGTGGGACAATGTGGCAGGGGTGTTGGCCAAAGGCCAATGAGAGTCAGTGAGGGGTGGGACAGTGGGGTGAGGGGTGGGACAGTGTGGCAGTGGTGTTGGCCAAAGGCCAATGAGAGTCAGTGAGGGGTGGGACAGTGGGGTGAGGGGTGGGACAGTGTGGCAGTGGTGTTGGCCGAAGGCCAATGAGAGTCAGTGAGGGGTGGGACAGTGTGGTGAGGGGTGGGACAGTGTTGAGGTGGAGTGACAGGCCAAAGGTGCAATGCGATTGGCCCTAGGGACACAGGGCATGCAGACAAACATACAGACATTTCAGAAATATATAGTAGATATACACACCACACATACATATATACACACCACACATTATATATATATATATATATATATATATATATATATATATATATATATATATATATATATATATATACACACACACATATATATATATATATATATATACACACCACACATACACACACATATATACATATATACGCACACACACACACCACACATATATACACACACCACACATATATACACACACACACACACACACACACACACCCTGCAGCCCGTTTTTCACACACACACACACACACACACACACCCCCTGCAGCCCGTTTTTCACACACACACACACACACACACACACACACACCCTGCAGCCCGTTTTTCACACACACCCTGCAGCCCGTTTTTCACACACACACACACACACACACACACACACACACACACACACACACACACACACACACACACCTGCAGCCCGTTTTTCACACACACAACACACACACACAACACACACACACCCTGCAGCCCGTTTTTCACACACACCCTGCAGCCCGTTTTACACACACACACACACACACACACACACACACACACACACACACACACACACACACACACACACACACACACACACACACACACACAGTCTGGTGGCTCTGCAGTTGCAATGCCGGGCAGGCTGCAGCCCCATTGGATGGGAGCGGTCACGTGACCGCTCCTCTGCTTCCCCTCAGAGGTTTTTTTTTTTTTTTAATGAGCTAGCAGCCCTTGTTTCCCGCTGCTGGCGGCCCTGATCGCGGCGCCCCTCTAGCCAGGGCGCCGCGGCGCACAGTTTGGGAAACACTGCTGTACCTGATTCGGCAGTCTGTGGTAGCAGACGTGAAGGTTTTGATAGCTGTGAAGCGTGGCCCCAGAGCAGGTTGAGGATTAGAGGATTAGGTGTTGCAAAAGCAAAGCGTGAGGGGTGAGACAGTGTGGAAGTATTAGGGCATTGGTGTTGGACGCAGGCCAATGAGAGGTGTGCGGGGGCGGGCATTGGACGCAGGCCAATGAGAGTCAGTGAGGGGTGGGACGCAGGCCAATGAGAGGTGTGCGGGGGCGGGCATTGGACGCAGGCCAATGAGAGTCAGTGAGGGGTGGGACGCAGGCCAATGAGAGGTGTGCGGGGGCGGGCATTGGACGCAGGCCAATGAGAGTCAGTGAGGGGTGGGACAGTGTGGCATTGGTGTTGGACGTAGGCCAATGAGAGGTGTGCGGGGGCGGGCATGGCCTGAGCAGGAGTGACAGGCCCAAGGTCCAATGCGATTGACCCTTGGGACGCAGACATACAGTGATTTCACAAATATATAGTAGATATATATATTTACTGTATATTTTCTTCTTAATTCTCCTTGGTGGTTACAGTGAAGAGAACATTATGGCCGCCCAGGGTCATGCCTTGGGTGTGACAGCCAATAGGAAGCGTAAACATCTTTAGGAGATAATGTAGCTTTCTATTGGTGATCCAACGGCCATAAGGTACTTTGTAGTTTGGGGACAGAACCTGGCAATAATTAAAAATACATCAGAACAGCCCCAGAACTGGGAACATCACAATTGAGCTTCAAGGGATCCATCGGTTCTACCAAAGTAACAAAAGAAAGTTCTTCCGGGGTTGCTGCTTTAAACGGTACCTTTTTGCAACATACACTGGAAGGGCAATAAAGGGGGGAAAAACTCCCGTCATTTAAAGTCTTTTTACACTTGAATTTTATTAAGTTTTCAGTTTTATTTTCATATGTGAGTAAGAAAGAAAGGGTTTAGTCACGGACAATTGACATAGAAATGACATGAATAATACTGTAGCTGTGTCCAGTATTTGTGCATCTTCATTCTGTACAGATCAACGTTACTATTTATTATACTCGTATTGTTCAGGGAAATACAAATATGTTATCTTTTTAGCAAGTGTTTGTAAACCTTAGAACAGGGGTTCTCAACTCCAGTACTCAAGACCCTCCCAACAGGTCAAGTTTTAAGGATATCCCTGCTTCAGCAAAGGTGGCTCAATCAGTGGCTCAATCAAAGAGCCTGCTTCCGCACAGGGGGCTCCATCACTTATTGAGCCACCTGTGCTGAAGCAGGGATATCCAGAAAACCTGATCTGTTGGGGGTCTTGAGGTCTGAAGTTGACAACCTCTGCCTTAGGAACTACTTTGCAATATACCAAATGATACGCCATTCACAGTAATTTAATAAAAAGGAGAGAGGGAGAGAGGGAGAGAGGGAGGATTTGAACGTGTGTATTTAAACGTGTGTATTTAAACGTGTGTATTTAAAGCTTGGTCAGTAATATGTAACATGATGAATGTAAGTTTCAGAGCGCTAAAAGATGTGTCTCTGTTTAACTGGGTCCATGTTTGTGTTATACCAAGTCACTAACCACGTGACACCATTCCCGTGGGCAGGCAATTCATTGGGCACGATTGACACTCATTTTCTAGTCATTTAAAACCATTTTCATTGGTAATTTTATTGTTCATTTATTTTTAATGGCTTTGCAGACTTTGGTCTGAAAGTCTAACTGCAAAACAGGATAGTACATATAGGCCCCTATTTACTTAGCAGGTTGTGGTTCATTAATTAAATGCCTGGGTACACAGGCAGGGAGTATTGCTGCTTTCATTAAAGGGACAGTCCCTTCCAGAAAGAAGGCAAACCAATGATAGAGGCATACAGTATGTAATAGGCGAACTGCTAGCAACCGCCACCATTTTGTAACAAATCCGACAAGTCTAAATCTTTTTCCATCATTTCTATACTTTAATGTTGCCATAGCAACAGCATGCTTCTGAGTACAGTAGCTTTACAATTATTACCTCATCTCTTCTGTGAAAAGACTGTTTGTAAGCCCTTATATGTGCTGCTAAATTATTAATGCACAGTTGCATTGTTCTTTGTGTAAACTAATTATGCTGCCATTAGCAAAAAGAAATGAGAAACTCCAAGCCTGTCATGTTAACATACCGTAGTGTGTGTGTATAGAAGAGATGTGTGTGTGTGAGATAGGGAGGGGTCATTTACCAAAGACTCTATTGGCTGCACAACTTGGGAATTCCTTGTGCAGGAGTAGCCAACTCCAATGCTCAAGGGCCACCAACAGGTCAGGTATTAAGGATATCCCTGCTTCAGTACAGGTGGCTCAATCAGTGGCTCAGTCAAAGGCTGAAGCAGGGATTCCCTGAAAGCTTGACCTGTTGGTGGCCCTTGAGGACTGGAGTTGGCCACCCCTGCACAGTACAGTAACACCTCACAAGGTGTAGAACAAAGCAAAACCCCAATGCTTTATGATGCGGTTCTATGTTCCATGTCTCACAGGTTTTATAGCCAGGAGGATTTTTGCTAAATAATTCATCTGATGTCTAAAATCAAGTCATTTATTTTACACTTCAGTGTTTTATAAGCCGTTGTATTTAAAGAGAACGCGATTCAGCCACTGTAAAGTTGCGGCATGCCACGGGGCCGATTTAAAGTTGGCTTCACGACAGCGGAGTCGTTAGCGCAAACTGATTGGCGAAAGGGGCTAAATTACATTTGCGTATCATAAAAATAAACCCAGGATTTAGAGTTGACTGTCAGTAGGCACAAAACACTGCTGGCGACTCAGTGTATGGAGCAGAGACGTGTCTATCCTTCATTTATGGAAATTAGCTCAACGCGGGCATACATTGCACCTGTCTTATAGTCCTTACTTTAAGAAGCTTTCTTAATTATGCGCCTGTAGGTACCAGCTGCCAATCAGAATACTCTATAAGAACTCAGCATTTGCAGCAAACATTTTCTGGAGCCACGGCTCAATTTCCTGCTCTATTGATTTGCCGGCGCTATCTCACAATGCTTGGTATTCTTTGAGAATAGACCAAGACCCGGGCGAAAAAGTAAGGCATTGATAGGAGTCCGTGTTTTTGGCATGCCTGATGAGGAAGTACTCCAGAGGTACCTCCTATCACCTCGCAGCATCATGGACATTTGGGAAATTAGGGTTAGGTTCCAATACACATTAGAGCTGCTATTCCTCTAATGATCAAACTAGGAGCTGCAGAGATTCCTTCTTGTTTCAGGTTGAGGTGAGTCCCACAAAAGTGGGCGTGCGATGCAATTAAGTGCAAAGATTATGCAGACGTAATTATTGCATACAGACGTATGATTGCACAAGACGTAAAGGTTACATAAAGCCAATGGTGCTAATCTAAGACATCATTATACTAATTGAGGGAGAGTTAATTTGCGACTTTTTGTGCCTGACGCTATTTATGTAATTATATCACAACACTAAATCAGGCCTAATATTTATCAATAACAAGTAAGTACATATAATATACCCTAGTACCATTAGACCTAACGATATTTCTACACAGTTGCTGTTACATAGTAGTTACACAGTTACATCGTTACATACTGGTGTAGTTACATTGTTACATAGTTGCATAATACATGTCCATCAAGTTCAAACTATGCTAAATTTAGACAATAGATACTTATCCTATATTTCTTTTTACAGTGTTTTGATCCAGACGCATGCAAACAAAAAACCCCAGTGGCACATTATCCAATGATATCTCATAAGGGGAAAAAATAAATTCCTTCCTGACTCCAAATAATGGCAATTAGACTATTCCCTGGATCAACATCCTTCCCAAGTTTACTTATTTGGTATATCATACAGTGGTCGACAAATCACCAAAAAATCTACTCGCCGAACAAAAAAATCTACTCGCCACCTAGTACCAAACGTGTGCTGCTTGAGCCAATAGGCGCTCGCCACAATGTTAAATCCACTCGCCCGGGGCGTTGAAATGTATAGGTTTGTCGAACACTGATATCATATATACATTTCCTTTATAAAAAAGATGTCCAACCTTTAATACCCTATTTCCTCGAAGACGCCATCGATTCTAATACACACCCTTGATTTAATTAAAAAGAAATTGGGGATAAAACCCACTATATTAAATGTGCAGAATTTTTTTTAACTAGTAGACAATAGCATACATTTATCTACACCAGCGGTGCGCAAACTGGGGGCGCAATATTTTTTTTGGGGGTGGGGCGGGTAGTTGAAGAGGTCCCATGCTCTTCCCCAAGGCATTTAAATTAAATGCTGGGGGACCGTGCGAGGCCTCTGCAACCTCTATTTACTAGGATTTAGCCGGCTTCAGGACCTGTGACTATGGCAACGTGACCTGTGACTATGACGCCGCGAGACATGTGATGTCACACGACCCCGCAGCGTCATTTGACGCCGCGTGAGGTAAGGAGGGGGGGCGCAGCAAAAAAGTTTGCACGGCCCTTATCTACACTACACTACTATAAACTAGACTGCACTACAACTTTATGCTGTGGCCACGCTGCTGCTGAGTGCGCTTGGCGAGATCACTTCAGTGATTCCCAATAAGTATGACCACGCTCGGACGCTCGTGCACGTACACTCTCCAAAGCTCAGCGCTTGGAGAGACGTGTAAATTTGATTTCCAAGCGCTCAGCAGGATCACATGACCCTTCAATAACCAATGGGGAGAGAGAGACAGACACAGAATGGGGAGAGAGAGGCAGACACAGAATGGGGAGAGAGAGGCAGACAGAATTGGGAGAGAGAGGCAGACACAGAATGGGGAGAGAGAGACAGGCACAGAATGGAGAGAGAGACAGGCACAGAATGGAGAGAGACAGGCACAGAATGGGGAGAGAGACAGGCACAGAATGCAGAGAGCTAGACAGGCACAGAATGGGGAGAGAGAAACAGGCACAGACTGGGGAGAGAGAAACAGGCACAGAATGGGGGGCGAGAGACAGGCACAGAATGGAGAGAGAGAAAGGCACAGAATGGGGAGAGAGCGACAGGCACAGAATGGGGAGAGACGGGCACAGAATGGGGAGAGAGAGACAGACACAGAATGGGGAGAGAGAGAGACACAGAATGGGAAGAGAGAGAATGGATGGAAGGGGGAGAAGGAAGAAGAGGGGGAAGGTGAGAATGGAGGGAAGGGGGAGGGAGAGAATAGGTGGAATGGGGAGGGAGAGAATGGAGGGAAGGGGGAGGGAGAGAATTGAGGGAAGGGGGGATGAGAGAATGGAGGGATGGGGGAAGGAGAGAATGGAGGGAAGTGGAAGGGAGAAAATGGAGGGTATGGGGAGGGAGAGAATGGAGGGAAGGGGGAGGAAGAAAATGGAGGGAAGGGGGAGGGAGAGAATGGAGGGAAAGGCGGATGGCGAGAATGGAGGGAAGGGTGGAGGGACGGAGGGAGAGAATGGAGGGACACACACACACACATAGACACACAGTCACACTCACAGCTTCCTCTGCACCTCCTGTAGTTCACTGGAGGGAAGGGTGGAGGGAGAGAATGGAGGGAAGGAGGGAGAGAATGAGGGACACACACACACACACATAGACACACACACAGTCACACTCACAGCTTCCTCTGCACCTCCTGCAGTTCACACAGAGATTCGACAGGGAAGAGAAGAGGGGGGCTGCTGGGCAATGTGAAGATCCCTGGCAGGCATCTCCAGCTGATCTCTCTGCACCTCATGGAGTTCCTAAAGTTAGAACGTAAGCTCTTTGGATCAGTGGTAAAAGTGTACAATTTAGCATGGAACAGTAGTGCTTCGTGAACGGAACTTGTTATGAGTGTTATCACTAGACATATGTGAACTAGCCCAAATTCGCTTTGCCTATGTTTGGCACGGACTTTCAAAAGTGCAAGAAAGTTTGCTAAAAACATATTAACCGTAAAAGTTTGCCCAAAATTCAAACTTTGATATTTTCCAACGAATTTCACCAGAGAAGAACCTATCCTGAAATATTGGTGCATTTGGCAAATATATGGGCGAAAAGTTCACACGGGCTGGAAGGAACTGACATAATCAGGACAGAGTGCTGTAATATTAATGGCCTTGCTAGTTCCCGCCTTGAGTTAAAGCATGGGATCCGCAAAACCCCAAAACAGGTGAGGTCGAAGACTGAGACACTGATTGAGCCACCTGTGCTAAAGCTGGGATATCCTTAAACCCACACCTGTTGGGGACTGGAGTGGAGAACCCCTGAGTTAAAGGGACAAGACACCAGGCAAAAGGAAAAGTTGGGAACAGGTTTTTAACAAAGACTAAAAGAGAAGCAAGGAAGCTTATAAAGGGAACACTCTTGTATACCTTATTACTCAGCTGATGCCTTCTGTGTGCTTTTTATATTGAGACGGTCAATAGAAAGAGGTAATCTGGCACACAATCAATGAAGCACTATCATGTCACCTGCCGGTGCCCACAGACCTAGGGGGGTCGTGCTACCAGGTCCCCAAGTGGTATCAGGGTAAAGAGAATAGTCCAGGCACACGGTCTTATCACAAAGTAGAAAATTTAATCCCGCATAAATCCAACGTTTCGGCTGCACACAGGCAGCCTTTGTCAAGGTGAGAACTCTGTTGGATTTATGCTGGATTAAATTTTCTACTTTGTGATTAGACCATGTGCCTGGACTATTCTCTTTACCCTTTTTATATTGAGCCCATAAACATTATCACAGCCAGGTGCTCAGTAGGGGGTCAACGTGGTGTGTTCTGCATAATAACACCTCACTATTATTTTTCAAGTTTTTCCGAGCTAGCAACAGATAACAGAAAACAGACGATGAGAGAGAGAGAGAGAGAGAGCCAACGAAAGGAGATACAGGGACTGTGGCAAGTGACAATGCGAGATGCAAAGATACCCGAGCTAGGGAGTTAGTGTAAATAAATAAATGAAGAGGTGGCGTGTCGGATCCGCAGCAGGTTGCAGGGAAGTATATGCAGATGGAAGCGGGGCTTGTCAGAGCTGTTTTTGCGACGCCTGGACAGCAGTGAAATGGTAATATATTTTACTGGCTGTGATTATACGGTATTCATGTTTTGTAATGTACAATATTATATAACGCATTCCACTGCAGTGCACAGCACTGTTATTATCTGGGTCAGCAACTGTTCTGCAGACATTGTATCCACCAATCCATTGTTTCTGTCTAATGAAAAGAGTTACATAAACCGGGGTCGACCGGGACTGCTCACAGGACAGGTTTTTACAGCCCTGGCTTTCTGCCTCCCATCCCCAAGGTTATTACGTAGAATGGTTAATGACATGTCCTACGGTGAATGAGGGCTGCACAACCAGGCTGATTGTGATATCCCCTGATATCCAGGGTCAGGTGGTCACCGTGACATAAACCCTATAGATGTAAGATAGGTTTGTAGAGTTTTACTCTTTCAGATAAAGCATGGAGAGTAGCAATACGGGGCATAACGTTATGATACTGCAGAATTCACTCAGGAAAGTAGAGAAGGTGCAATTGTCTTAAAAGGAAATCTTGGCTTGTTACCCAGTTCTAGCCCAATAGGACTTTGGACAAATCATTTTATCTCCCCTCAAATATCACAAATAGATCACAAGCTCTTCAGCATATTGTTATATTATTTATTTTGTTAAGTAAGAATTAGACGCCTCTGGTTACCCTACTCTGTGGTCTTCTCTTGCTCCCTGGCACTGCTTCTCTCTCCCACTCAGTGTATGGATCCCTTATAATGTTGTTTCATGCCAGCCACACCAGCAATCCTCTTCCTGGTTTGAGCTGGAAAGAACAGCTGTTCCCTTTGCATTTCTTTCTGTGTTCTAATGCACACAGAGCTCCAGGCTGGCTGCTGTGGCAGTACCTGCTTTCTTGGCAGCAGCTGTCCAAGCGCCTGGCTCCCCGCCCATTAAATACACATGTAATGAGAGTCTGGCAAAATAGTTCCTTCAGAGCGTGAAGGCATGAGAGGCACCCGGGAGAGAGGGCACAGCCAGCAGAATTCAGCAGAGCAATAGGGCAGGCAGGGAGTTTTGGAAGTTCTCTGTGACTCCGGAGTCAGGGGAGTGAGCTGTGGGTACAGAATGGCTCAAAGCAATGAGCAAGCCTTTTCTGAAGATCCTGCAGAGAGCACCGCCACCCCATGTAAAACACGTCCCGTGAGTATATTGTAGATATATACATCAGAGTCGTCCTGCTGCAAATCTGTGTGATACTTGAGCAAAAGGCAGCACCTGGTTTTCATCATTAATACATCCAGCTATGTTCTGTTCCTTGCGACCAAGGGTTGCCCATGCTTATTAGGCAGCATAATCATTTATATTACTTACTTGATATGCAAAGCAGTTATTATGGAAATCCTCATCTAGAAAAAAATAACATGCTTAAATATATATAAAGGAGCACTGAGCGGCCTATGTACTAAGTATTGCAAATGGCTTTATTGGGGCAACATTGGTGCACAGGAATCTCATTTTATAATGTGCCTATTTGCACCTATGTGCTAACCCAGGGGAGTCCTAACTGGGGGGAGGGGGGTGCGCTAGGTTTCCAGGGGGGCACAGTGATTACAAAGCTCTTCCCCAAGGCATTTAAATTAAATGCCCGGGGGATTGTGTGAGGCCTCTGCAACTTCCCTTACCTTGTCTTCATGTTGCCATGGCAACGTGCCGTCCCGTGACCCTGTGGCATCATTTTATGCCGGAGACAAGGTAAGGAGGGAGCATGAGCAGGGGGGGGAGGGGAGCAAGCTGGGGGCGCAGACTGAAAATTTGAGCACCCCTGTGCTAACCTGAAATTTCCAATTTGAGCCATAAGCGTCAAAAGCAATTGCTTTTATTTTTGGGCGCACAGAAATGGACTGTGCTTGGTGTAGAGATGTAAATGGTCTATACTAAAGAAAAATGTTACCGTGCGCCTCCCCAAAAAAAGAGGAGAAAATGCGTCAAAATTGTCCACCAAGTTCAACTTAGCATTTTATATCAGGTACCATTAAGTTACCATGGCAGACCTGGCAATGTTCTGTGCATTGGGTATACTTTGAGCTATAGAGTATAGCATGTTCTTTATCAGGATGTGAATGACTTCAAAGTGATTGTAATAGCAAGTAGGTTGAGTTTGCATTGGGTAATTCCCTACATGGTACCTAATTTGAGAATCATGTCATAACCACCCAACCAATGAGTGGAGAGAGAGGTCGGAGAAGAACCAGGAGAGGGCAGTACCATGGATGCCAAAAGAGTGAAGAATGTGTCGCAGAAGAGGGTAGTCAACCGTATCGAAAGCTGTGGAGAAGACAACAAGGATCAGAATGTAGTCATCTCCTTGAGATTTGGCGATATGGAGGTCATTAGCTACTATGTTGTGTGGTTTCAGTTGAGTATGATTAGGTCCACTCTATTATCTACTACTGAGAGGCAGACTCTTTAAACCTGTTTTTTTTTAATTGTCACATGAGCTCAGGACAGACTATTATGTCAATTATTTTCCTGCTACTGCCTTCCTCGACCTGATATTCCAGACTTCATCATTCTTTATTTCCTCATGTATGCATTCCTGTCACTAGAGGGTCTTCTATTTTAGATGCTTAGATGGGTTTCTGACTACTTCATCTACTGTATGGGTGTGACAGACATACTTCATAGACATGGGTGGCCAAGTCCAGTCCTCAAGGGCCACCAAGGTCAGGTTTGAAGGATATCCCTGCTTCAGCACAGGTTGCTCAATCACTGACTCAGTCGAAGACCCTTGAGGACTCGAGTTGCCCACCCATGTCATAGACTTTAGTTCTGCTTTATCTCTATTTTTACCACCATGTGTTGGGAAGTACTGCTGGGAGCCACATAGTTTCCAATATGTCTGGAGTACCAGGATAAACATTGGACAATGATACCGGAGAATGATAGACTTAATATGTTACAGATTTATGCTTCTTGGTTCTGACATACTGTAGGAGGGTAAAGTATAGACATAGGTATAGCTTCTTTTTAAACCTCTGTCATCATATTTTCATGTGGTCAGATAGACATGACAGATCCTTTGTGTACAGTATCTGTGTTACTTTTCAACCATGTAGTTTGAGGAGCAGACTTCTTGAGTCATTGGTCGTCTTTGTTTGTTTCTATCACCCAAGTGACAGAAATTGAGGGATGCACCACCACACTCGAGGATGCAGCTGAACATCCTTGCACAGCTTGGCTTCAGGCCCTGAGAAGCATGACTGTATCAGCTCTGTTGATAATCTGTACGGTCTCTGGTCTCTTGCACTGTAACATTGCAGTGAAAACAGACATTCTTAAGCAAAGGTAAATCAGATTGTATTTTTGCTCTCTTCAAAACCTCTATTTATTCCTATCTGATTTTTGAATGGTCAGCTATTGGCATTGAGTTCATCTGGTTATAACTACAATTCCATTTGTATCAGAGGAAGGAAAAATATCTCCAGTATTCCGTCAACACTAGAGCAATCAGGAAACTATAAAGGTGTCATGAATCTGTTGGAGCCTGAAGAAGCCGTCCTACCTACCACTCCTTCAGTGTCTCTTTTGCATTTGCCAACTCCTCCATTACTTGTAGAGAACACCCTGTAGGTGTACCTCAAAGCTCAGTTTTAGGTCCCTTACTCTTCATTCTATATTCCAGTGTTTTTCATCCAGGGTTCCCAGGAACTCTTCGATTCCCCGGGCATCCCTAAAGGCTCCTCTGCAATTTTCAGGTCATTTGAAAATTGTACCAAACAGATACATTTACAATGCATCTCATTATAGACACAATATTAGAGTGGGTTGGGGTTCCACAGAATGTCACAATATAATTCTAGGGTTCCTTAACTAAAAAAAGTTTGGAAACCACTGCTATATACAATCTTGCTGGGGACCTCTTTGGTTCCTTTGGTTTCAGCTATCATCTGTATGCTGGATGCGTGTTACGTTAGACACTTCCTTATGTGCTCAATCAAGTGACTATCTGGGGAGCAGGAACATGCCTCATGGCGGACCTGCAGAATGCCGGACGCTACCCATAGTTTCCTGCACTTATTCAGCCCTGGGAACAGTTCTGATTAATTTACTCACAAACATTTCAGATTTGGAGATTGATTTGATTCATAGCCATTAGGCATTCTGATACTGTGGAATAGGGATGTGTTAGTCCATCTCTTTTTTTAACATTCTTTTTATTAGTTTCCATATATAAGTGAAGGCATACATCATTATTTTCTCATTGTGTTCCTCACACCTACACTTATCAATTCTTCACAGTACCACATCTGCATATCCACTGGGCTCCACAAAGACTGCATCATAGATTCTAATACAATTATTGTATCTTGTGAGCCATGTTTACTCTTGTCTTATTTATATCCCAAGGCATCGTGGAGGATATCTCGTGTTCTTATTGCTGATCACATTAGAACATTTTGTAGAGTGCTGTCATAGAATATATAGCCAGCAGGTTACAACAAGTGTGAACAAATGAAAATAAAAGTTTTAGAAACAATTAATAACATTTTGCCGGGTGTGGAGGAAGAGAAGCTGCTGCACCATCCAAGCGAACGCCCTGTTCATTTACATGCATTGCATCAAAGGATCCCATATTTTAACAAATTGACAATATTTATTATTATATGCATTGGTTCGTTTCTCGATTGCAGCAGTGTCCTATAACCTTACTCTCCAGTTATTAATAGTAGGAAGGTTGGTGGACTTCCATCTTTTCGGGATTAAAAATGTTGCCACAAGAAGCATGTGGTTAATTAATTTTGTAAAACCATTAGACATTCTTCTTTCTTCGAGCCGCCACCCATACATTCCGGCTCCATGAGGATCTCGAGTCGGGTAATATTTTGTATCTCTTGGACTATGCTTTCCCAAAAGCGATTGACCTCTGGACAAGACCATCAGAAATGGAAGAAGTCTGCTGGGAGCCACATAGTTTCCAACATTAGTCTGCAGTACCAGGATAAATATTGGCAACCCCAGCTCGTTGTGACCATGGGTTATTCACATTTACTCATTGTGCCACAGGCACAAAAACTAGATTAGGGGCACATTTATTAAGTGACTGTACGGGTTGTCGCACCCTAAACTCTCATTGATTTCAATAACAAAAGTGCCATACTGGCACTTGAGAAATGTGCCACATAGTCTCGTAACCCTTTGGGTGCCCCAAGATGTAGTGACTATGCCATGCCCAATGGAGGTTTTATTTTGCAGCTTAGATTGGGCCCTGCATTCGAATGGAGCACTGGCCGCGATCTGCCCAGTGAGGAAACGGAGGAGTCTTCTTCCATTTCCTGCAAAATAGTCCCCGCGTTCACGTGACCAGACTGCGTGAGAAGGGGCGCGGCACTCAGGCACTACAACTAGGGTTGCCCGCGCGACAATCGTTGGTGAGGAAGAATGTTATTTATAAATGACTTGACGGATACCTAATCTTTTCTAAATTTCACTCCAAGTATTCACCAATTTGCACCACTTTATATTCTTTTTCGTAAAACATCTGGGGAGGGGTCTTGGGAGGGAGTGTCCTTCCGAGGATTTTTTTAGGAAATAGAATATGAAATACTGTACATGGCGAGCAATACTGATCTTAATGCGCCTCCCATAAATTCCAAGATTGTTGGACCCCCTCCTCAACCTCTCTCTCTCTCTCCCCTTATCCTCTCACCCTCCCACCCCCTCGTCCTCTCACCCCCTCCCCTCATCCTCTCTCAATTCCGGACACCTGGCAACCCAAAATCGTCACAACCCCTCCGGCGCTCAAAGAGTTAAGGGTAGAGACTACTTTCCCCTGTACTACTGCAGTATAAAAACCTTACTAATGCCATATGTAAGAAGATCTGGTCTGCAATGGTTTGTAGAAAAAAGCAACCTCCTCTGGCGCTGAGGCAAGGATGTAGATAGATGAACTTGAATTTCTTCTGTTAGACAGTGACCTCAGGAAAGGAGAGATAAAGACAAAACATGCAGGAAGCCTGCAATGGTGTATTACCCAGGGATAACAAAGATGTGAATATAAGGAGCAATTTATTACAACGTTAAAATGACCAAAATGACCATAAAATACAATGCTATACAAACATGATTAAAATAAATAGATGAATGAGTGCCTAAGCACTGGGTGATTGAATGGATGAGTGCCTATGCACTAGCCAAAACCTTGAACATTGGCCAAGATTTCCGTGATTGCTCCGCCTGGTTAAAACTGGAAACCTACTCACCAGATGGGAATAGGTATTAAGCACTGGTTTAATGGTCTTTGCCGCCGGGTTAACCGCTTGCCATGGGGTGTATTCGTCTGCAGCAGACGAATACACCCCATGGCAAGCGGTTAACCCGGCGGCAAAGACCATTAAACCAGTGCTTAATACCTATTCCCATCTGGTGAGTAGGTTTCCAGTTTTAACCAGGCGGAGCAATCACAGAAATCTTGGCCAATGTTCAAGGTTTTGGCTAGTGCATAGGCACTCATCCATTCAATCACCCAGTGCTTAGGCACTCATTCATCTATTTATTTTAATCATGTTTGTATAGCATTGTATTTTATGGTCATTTTGGTCATTTTAACGTTGTAATAAATTGCTCCTTATATTCACATCTTTGTTATCCCTGGGTAATACACCATTGCAGGCTTCCTGCATGTTTTGTCTTTTTCTCTCCTTTCCTGAGGTCACTGTCTAACAGAAGAAATTCAAGTTCATCTATCTACATCCTTGCCTCAGCGCCAGAGGAGGTTGCTTTTTTCCACCAATACAAGTCTGAGTGGAAGATACCAGAACAATCTCTTTAGGCAGCTCCAGGACTACCATTTGGACATTGTATCTAAGGTTGTTTCTATATTTATACATTTGTTGTTTACATAAGCGCTGATTTTACACCTATTTTTTCTTTAATGGTTTGTAGCTGAACAATTAGGCCACATTTTGCAAAGTAGATTATTTAGATATTATTGCTGCAGCAGAAGTTATTACCCCCTGTTAATATGGAATAACACAGTGAATAACGTGTGCGTTAGGGAAATAAAGCCCGCGTTACTATTGTTTTTCATAGCGCCATGTTAATTCTGGCACTAAGTAATGCAGCATGTTAACGGGAGCTGTAACATCCGCTATGTCTGTATTTCCGAATTACTGTGCTAGTGTTCCCACTAGGAGAACATTTCAGCGGTCTAGGACATTTGGTCGCGGCTGTTTCGCCGCAACCAAATGACTGCCGCGTCTCACCCTGCCACTGGGACCTTTCGCAGCCGGCCGCTACGCTGCTAAGGTAAGTTACCTTAAAATCCCTTACCCTAACCCCTTACCCTAACCAATAAGGTTAACCCCTACTCTAACCATTAAAACTCCTGAAATTAACCCCCTGCCCTATCTGCTAAAACCCAAGTTATCCCCCTACCTTAACCGCTAAAACCCCTAAAGTGAACCCCATACTCTAACCACTAAAACCCCTAAAGTTAACCCCCTACCTTAAGTACTAAAACCCCTAAAACGAACCTCATAACCTAAGACTTACCTTCTCCTTGACGCGGCCGGCGGGGGATCGGCTGCCGCAGAGGGTCCGACTGCGACCCGTGAAACAGCCGCAACTAAGTGTCCCATTCTGCATTTACGCACACGAGAAGAGTCTGCCTCCCATAGCAGGGTAATATCCGAGCACCGGGAATAAAGAGTCTCTCTCTGATGCATTCCTATCTGAGTCACAGGTCACAGTAACCTGTTCAAAAAGTTCAGGACCTCCCACAGTTGCAGTAACTTCATTAAGTTACCCAAGTCGTAAAGTTTTCCATAGGGACATTACGTCCTATTTAATCCCAAGGCACATATTTAGGCTTGACACACTGCCGGAGTGCAGTAATTTATTGCTACTATAGCCTAATGCGACTTAGCAAAAAGCTCAGAGCTGTAATTAAAGATCCCCACAATTATTACATACAATATATTACTATTATTATATACTGTTGTGTTTCTATTTATATATATATTGTTGGCAGATTATTCAGGGTTTTACTATGTATACAACCTTAGAAGAAGAAGAAAAAAGAGCTTCATCTATAAAACCCCAAAAAGATTAGTAGGAGAAAACAGTCAAGGTGAGCAGAGGATAAGCTCAGTGCGTGTGCTCTACAAGTGCCCCTAGGTAAGAGATGAGGACGTTCACAGCAGCAAATGTAAGTACTGTAACTCTATTTATAAGAGGGGAAGGCTGAGATGAAGTGCATTATTAGTAAACAGAAGAGCGACAGTCACCTTCACTCTGAAGGCTACTAAAATGCTTCCTTGCAGCATTAACTTCTCATTCTTGATCATATCTCTAACACTGACTTAATAATGCCTGACCTCTGTTGCTCAAGCTGTTCTTTGCTTTGCCATTGCCTTCCTGCTATATTTTCCTTAAGCATGAAGTTCTTAATCAAGCACAATACAATTGAGAGATATAACCCTATGCTAAACACAGGACAACCAACATGCCACCAACAGTATCACATCTGTCCCAGTCCAGACTCATTATTTCAGGCACCATTAACGGTGTAATGATTGAAGTAGAAAAGCTACAGTATGTGGTGCTTCATCGCTGGAAGCAGCAGTGCACAGAGGGTCAGAGAACCGAGCGCTATGTGTATTTTCATCTGAGGGACACCACACAATAAGTATGGCAACTGCCAATATGTTGTGGCTATTTTTTATTGGGACTTGTTTCTTTATTTTCTGTGGATGGGGCCCGTGTGAAGGGAAGTGTATGGAAATTCCACAGTGCAACATGCTGTTTTACAAGTGATTAATTAGCATTTTCAGTCTGTAGCATAAAATGCTGCCCTATTTTCCAATCCAGGGAATCTCCCAGTAGATTATTGCACTAGGAGTCCCTGTCTTTAGTAATAATTTGTCTGACAATCTGTTAGGACGCAATTGCTGCTTTAAAAAGCACCTTTTTGTCACCCAACTACAGTAGGTCTGCTTTGCTTGCTTCCTCCCCCAAACGCCCCGTTATGGTGTAGCATCCCTATGGGATGTGCCCTATGCTACTGTAGGTTATGGTGGAACCGTTTTATGGACAGGAGGCTTACACACAATCCATGGACATTTTTTACTGCCTGCCATGATCTCTCAGGAGGGGGATTACAGTCAGATTGTGCTTCCCTGCCCCGTTGCCATTCGCAGGCGCTCATTATACCGCTGCCACTACACAAGCAGATCATTTGAATATTTCAGATTTCCATATGGAAATCCTGTAAGTTTCCCCTTGCTGTATTGTGGAAGGAATATATGCAAGGTTGATGAGATACAATATATCATCTTCCTATCATTTCAAAGTACACAGTAGCTGGTTCAGTATTAATTCCTGTACTTATGGGATATGTTGGAAGAGGGTTACTGCAAATACAGTAGGACTTATATTCTAGGCAAAGTAGTGAAGATTATAAAAATGCAATGCAGATGTCACCTTCTGCTTCCCGCCTGTCTAATTCACACTGGTCCTTGTAGTCAGACTTTGCAGTACTGTCCTAGTTTGTGGTATTAACTTGCATACTCTATACCAGTATTTGCTGGGAGTTTAGATTCCTAAACGGAGCGATCGGTGTAGTACAGACTTCATTTGCAATATCTCCTGACAATGTATTCTGAGGCTTTTAGACTAATGTGGATATAGAACACTATGGAAGAACAGCCTACATCTGCGTTGCCCCAAAGGCGGACTGCCTTTGGCGCAGTCGAAGGGCAGTCAAAGTGTGTGAGCCGTTTGCTGCCGGTCGCTGATGTTTGGTGATGTTAAAGCTGCTCTATTTCAATCTGAAACTCACCAGCCCTTTTATCCCCTTTACCGAATTTTCCAACTCTTAACTGTGCATGAAATGTCTGTGAATTGACTGTACAACTCTGTTCATTTAATGTAACCATGTATTGTTATAACTCTGTGCCCGGGACATACTTGAAAACGAGAAAACTCTCAATGTATTACTCCCTGGTAACACATTTTTATAAATAAATAAAATGAAAAGAAACAGGTCATAGATGAAAGTATCCAGGCTGCAAAAAAGGTTCCAAAAAGCCTCAATTTCCATCCACTGAAACACATGGGAATGTTTCGTCTGATATAGCTGGAGCATTATTTCTCACCGGGTATGTCCCAGTTTTGCAGCGAGCCAGGGGACTTTGATATATACCCACCTCAGACTGTTGCTTCTGTATATGCCCCCACGCTTTCTGCTGCTCACACAGCTGGCTGGGGGCAAGTGTGGTGAGAATCCACTCTGATTAATCATGGGCCTTTCTCTCTTCCCACAGGACTCCGACTTGTTTGAAATGATTGAAAAGATGCAGGTGAGTAAGTGGCCTTGAAATCATTTTGAACTCGATCATAGAGAGAGAGTGTGCTCTAGAATGGGAACTATTCTTAAAAGGGTTCGATTCACAAAAGTGTGTGCGCCATTAATTATTGTAAGAAACCACCACCTTGAAATAGCTCGTATTGGTAAATGAATGAATAAACAACCCCCCCCCCCCAAATGCAGATAGGCCAAGAAGTGATAACAGAAGGAGAGAGACATTTCATGTGACATATTTTGCTAATAGGTACTGTATAGAATATACAATCTGCATAGCATAGGGGTCTCACAATGAAGAGACTGCATTAACAGTGTGTATACTGTATCTGTGTGGTAGAAGAGGTGATACGCATCATCACGGGAAAAAATGCTGCTTATTTTCATAAAATCACAAGTATTCCCTTTTCATTAACCTAACCAGGGGTAGCCAACTCCAGTCCTCAAGAGCTACCAACAGGTCTGGTTTTTACTATATCCCTGCTGCAGCACAGGTGGCTCAACCTGTGCTGAAGCAGGGATATCCTGGAAACCTGACCTGTTGGTAGCTCTTGAGGACTGGAGTTGGCTATTTTTGCTCTAACTAACCCATTGTCCTTTTGTGTTTTCTAAATTCGATGCGACTTTCTCATGCACAGTATATGAACAACATCTCAGATCTAGTGCTGCGGGTGGAATTACAGATGGGGCAGGCGTTATTACCCCTGTTAATATTAGTTAGTGTAAGAACTAACACAGCAAATATTGCATGCATTGAAGAGATAACGGACGTGTTACCGTTGTTTTACCAATGGCGCTGGGTATTTTGTTTGGCGATAAATATTGTGGCAGTGTTAACACGTCACATTGCGTTAATGGGTGTAATAATGACTGCTACAGCTGTACACTAAAAAGTGAACCAAACTGACTGCAAGCAAAACAGAACTTAGTGCTGCTAGTTTCCATCTGTGCACAAGTTATATGCTTTCCTATTATTCCATGTAACCACTACAAGTCATCTGCTTACAAGAGCAATTAACTTTACTGTACCTCTCATATGCACTTACCTGAGCCCTTGCACTTACTATAACACCCTCCTACTGTCTCTGTAAATTCTCCCTACTTAGATGGTAAGCTCTCCGGGGCAGGGACTCCTCCTAAAATCTATTATTATGTGTGAAGCACTTATTCCTATGATGTCACGTATGTTACTGCTGTAAAGCGCTACAGTATGTACATGGATGGTGCTATCGAAATAAAGATATACATACATTTGTGTTATGGACCTGCTTGTTCTAGATGTTCTAGAGAACAGACCTAGAGTTACATGGACTCTTAGCTGTGAATAGTGTATCACTCCATGCTTTGTCTGTGTTTCAGGGTTGCAGAATGGATGAACAGAGATATTCTCTACCACCTCCACTTAAGGTACTGTTTTTTTTTATCGTGGGCCCTACCACCAAAACAACAGCCACATACACAAAATATCCTTGTACAGCCATATGCTCAATGAGGGCTCCTACTATGTAAACCTCACTAGGGTGACTTTCAGACATGAAGAAGAGTAGGGGTTCTTTACCTTCTTTATAACGGTGTCAGTCATGTGGGGGATCTCCAATGCATTTCAAGGTTGTTTGCTGCTGCAGAACGAAAGATGTTATAGATTCAGAGTGGCCTTGTTTTCTTTATTGTCATCTACAGTATTGCGTCCGTTTTTGTTTGAGAATTTGTGATACCAACATGAGGCCACTATAGCCATACTTGTGTGATACTTTTTTTGCTGAATTATACTGTATATACATATTTCTATTAATGTCAATGTAGAACATGTAATCTTATATGGACTTTAGTTGGTTCTATGACTGGGAGGGAACGTGTATAACTGTCACAGGGTGGCAGAAACAAGCACCACCAGAGATCTGTGTGCGGTTGTCCTCTATGGCACTGGATGGCTCTGGTGACATTGGGTGGGGGGAGGGGGGGTTATTGCTCTGTACATACTTAGCTGTGACACTTCCTGTCATTACTTTGTTTCCAGACTGAAGAGGATTATATTCCGTACCCCAGTGTCCATGAGGTGAGGAAGGTTCTAAACTTCTACGTATAGAGGAACAAGAGATACGTCAATGCTGAATAAACATTGTTTTATCACAAATAAATCACAAGATGGAAGAAACAAAGGAGGGAGAGGGAGTAGGGAGTAGAGGGTAGGGGGTATGATGCCTTTTATTGGACCAACAAGTAGTTGATATGTTACAAGCTTCCTAACCTCTCAGATTCCTTCAACAGTTAACATATCAACTACTTGTTGGTCCAATAAAAGGTATTATGCCACCTGCTACCTCTCCCTCCTATGTTACTATATTGAAGAAAGGACCAACACGGCTACTCACCCTTCTTTGCCTAAGATGGAAGAATAAAGCCAACATTTCAGCACTGATGGATCCCAATTTCTGCCCAGCTAAGGAAGTTGCTACTCTGTTTCAGCATTTAAGTCTATTGTTTTTGTGATATTGAACACGCTGTTACCTAGTTATTGTAGTTCCTGAACCACAGACGTATACTTATTCAAGCTTTTACATTTGCGTCACAGAATGACTGATCTTCTGTTGACCAAGTATTAGTTCCAATGTCTTTCTATGGGGCTACTTCTCAAAGTTAAAGAACAATCAGCAATATGATGGGATTTTCTTGGCTACATACGGTGTTATTTGTACCATCATTTCATAGGTTTGGAGCTATCTTTTTCATTAATAGCCCATAAAACCATACATTACAAGGCTGTATAAGAATTGTAGTGCATATTTTTTGCAACTACTGCTGTGTTGTCTCTACTGTAGGGAATAACATCCGTGTTGGTTATTACTGTGGGATATTAGGAAAGTGAGAATGGGCACCAACTGTTTATAGGTGTATGAATCTCTTATCACACACAGGAGTTACGCCTGCTATGATGTCTGCTCTGCCTCTTGCAGGTCTTGGGCAAGGAGGGCCCATTTCCCCTCATCCTTCTGCCTCAGTTTGGGGGATATTGGATCGAGGGAACCAACCATAACCTTTCTGGTGTGACAGACCCTGACACAGTGCAGTCTCCAAGTGGCAAGGTGAAACTAGAGAGCAACCACACAGCCAGACTTTACCGCAAGCACTTCCTGGGCAAGGTAAGGTCACATGCACAACCCTTAACCTCACCGTCCCCGTCTTCAGGCAACGTTGCCTGTTCCAAAGTAGAGCTTATTAATAATAACAACAAGTTTTCTTTCATACAGCACTTTTCTCCCAGTGTGACTCAAAGCCTTCACAAATACAATACAGTGCGTCAGAAGCAGCATTGTACACGGGATTTTTACAGACACGGCCCCTGTTGTTCGTACGTGATTCATAATAATGAAATGCTGCAAGATAATAGAGAGAGTGGCTACCACACTTTATAATGTCACTACTGTATAATAACAATTACGTTGGGTTGCGCCTTTTCCAATCCACTCATTTCAAAACTATGTACATGTCCTAAGCAATGATGCACAGGTAGTGGCATCGTATTTCAAAGGACGTATGCAATATTGCTTCATGACCTCCTTCATCATAAAACTTTAAATAACACATGTGCAAATTAGTTGAAGAAAGAATGTTAGAGATTTCTGTCTGTCATAGGAATGGAAGTCACGTTAAACTTTAATAATTCTAATTAGGATAATATATAGAGAGTTTGTGTTAGAGGATTACTCAGAAACATTTCTCAATATATTTTCGAAGTGGTGCTATGTTCATAGATGGCTGCGTACCTTGTTATAATTCCTGCTTGTTATTATCTGATGCAGATCGAGAATATTTTGTAATTATTGTACAGGTAAATGTAATAGACCAAAAAAAAAAAAACATAAAATAAGTTGTGTTTAATTAGGGTGCTGTTAACCTAATTCCTGCTGGATCTCAGAGATGTAAACCTCTGACTTGTGTCTATAATAATATCCCAGTAGGGGAGGTTCAGTAATAAGTAGTCAAGCAGTACACAGCATATCTTAACTCATTCACTAAAACGACATATCAGTGGGTGTGTTCTGCTCTCACACAGTGAGGCTCCTTTAGGGCAGGGGAGCTCAACTCCAGTTCTCAGCCCCCCACCCCCCTCCTCCTCTTGCTGATTGAGCCATCTGTGCTGAAGCAAGGACTGATTGAGCCACCTTTGCTAAAGCTGGCACTGATTATGCCACTTTTAGTAAAGCAGGGACTGATTGCTCAACCTGTGCTGACACAGGGATATCTTGAAAACCTGACCTGTTGGGGGGCTTGAGGACTGGAGTTGACCACCTCTGCTTTAAGGTGTGTGTTTGGACTGCAAACATCAGTGTTAGTAACCGAGTACCTGCCTATATATTGTATAATCCTTTTAAAAGTTGGGTTTGGACAGATTTGCTGGGATACGGTGCAATGACAGTATTCTTGAAAAGGCAATACTCTGCAGGTATCTGGCCGTCTAGGGGTTAAGTTCATGCAGCATCTGCATTCCATGTTTATATTAGTATGCTGCAGGATTCCTCAGCGCCTAAGGAGTTAAGTACTGGAGATATCTGATATCCACCCAGAGACTTTGGCAGCAGTCACAGGTAAAGTAGAGAGAAGAAACGCACGCAGGAGAGACCGAGCCCTGAGCGCGATCTCTCACTACTATACGTCCAGCTGTTTGGGCGTATATCTGGCTTATTCCACTACTTGCTATCTGGCAATATTAGATCAAGAATAAACCTGAGTCACAAAGGGTAACGTGGGGTGAAATACGCCCAGACATACATGCCCCTGCATAGGAAATAAATGGCTTTATGCAGTGTAGATATATTTACTATGAGCAGAATGGGAATCAACGGCTCAGATCTTTATGGAGAAGTCAACATCATTCTGAAGTGCAACATGTTTATTTCAATGGGTCACACTGTTCCCCTCATAATAGTGTTATGTTGGATGAAATAGTGAAAATACATTCACCTTACACAGTACAGGTAAGACACACACAAGACACAAGAACCTACACAGGATTATCTACATTTTTCACCTCTCTTACACGCCACACGTTGTTAAATTGATGTAAATGTTATCTATATTCTTGTCAAATGAGAACACTATGGCCCAAAGCCTAAATGGGGTAATCCTTGGCACACGTTATGTCTAATGGGGCCAGGCATCATTTAGTAACCTTGTGCCTAAATAACCCTATTTTTGCATACTCCGTTTTCTGAGACTTCCCTAAGTGTAACTGCTATCCACATGTACAATCGTGACATTTACAGCTTGAATGATGCATGCTGTTTGCCAGACTGGAACAATCAGGGGGTATCCGTGTGCGCTGCATACTGTACCTTATTGTATTCTCTTTAGTCCCTTTGCACATGGAGTGCCTGAGTCCCCCAGTACATGTAGGACACCTCATACATATGTTTCCGTAGAAGCCACTCATCCTGGGTTATTTATTAAACAGCGATACAGCCGATCGATGCACTGTCGTCCAGAGACTTCCATTGACTTTAATGAGAGTTGACCGTCCGTGCAATAGTGCCCCGATCAGCACTATTGCAGTTGAATGAATAACCCCCATCCTGGGTGAGTTTCTCTGTTAAGGCCTCATTCTTTAAATTTAAAAAAAAAGATCAAACAAGCGCAAAGTAATCTCTTAAGGTGAGTGAATAATAAAGGGTTAAATATAATATATATGTGCAGTTGCAATAAATTCCCAATGAAGGCAAATGGAGTGATAAACAGAGGGAAACAAATATACAAATGTAGGTAAATAGTGATGAATATACTATTACTCTTGGGGAAGGTGCAGCCTCTTCACAAGGAGGTCTCCCAGTATCCACATAGTATAGCAGCAACAGGTCCAAAAGGCAAACTTTCTGAGGATTTCTACAAAAAAAACCCAGAAAATATATACAAAGTGCAAAAATATTTAGAATGCGTGGGAAACGGTTAAAAAAAAAACGATGCTATTCCCACTTACGTGGGATAAGGAAAAATAGAGGGTTTTCCCAACAGAGAGTGGCTCGAACAAGGTCGTGATCTTCACTTAGATGAGATGTAGAATCTCAAAACATGTGAAGGAAAGAGAGTAGAGAACACGGTGCAAATGCCGTTTATAGGTAAAAACACGTCAGAGCAGTGGAAATATGTTTTTCTTGCTGTTTCTGCGAGTTCTTATCTCTGCACACGAGTAATCGGGTCACCTTTCGATGCTCTCCATGCTCCCTGAGGCTTCCAGTCGGGTTGGCCGTCTATCCAGCGGATTCTGGGTCAATCAATGTCTTCTACGGGTCTTAATAGGATTGGCTGAAATGTTTCTGCTCATGACTTAATTGAATGAGGGATGACAAATGAATAAACCCCCAGTTTTAAGCTGTTAAAATGTCCTAATAATATGACCATGAATTAGATCTTGAATAGAGGCCTAAGGGAGCAGGGAGAGCCCCTAAAGGTGACCCGATTACTTGTGTGCCGGGTTAGGAATTCACACAAACAGCAAGCAAAACGTAGTTGTGTGTATCAAGATGTCACAGCGTCAATTAATTGGCATACTATTAGGGAATTGTAACTGATTAAAGCTGGGTTTATCCAGGGCACTTTTGGTGTTAAAATGATGCATTCCCGTTTTGCATTGCTTGCCATCAATGTTTAATAGCAGTTTAGATTGCAAAAAATTATAATCTATGTGTTTACTTGCAATATGGGAGGTATGTAAAGCAGGATTTAGGGAGAAAGTAGAGGAGCAAACTGGCCAAGTCTCCCGGAATGGCAGGGAACCACCCGGAAAGAAGGACAGTCCCCGGCAACTGGCCAATCTGCAGCAATTGTACAGATCTGTGCTGGGCCTTCCCCTTTTTTTCATTCATCTTCAACGCTGCTACATAGAAAGTACGTAAGAGAAGCCACATGTCGGTGGCTGCAAAGCAATGTTGGGTCATATCCTGCTACACTCAGCCATATGACTTCTCTTTGCTCAATGTGCAGCAGTGCTGAGTACCTTACAGGAGCATAAGAGGCTGTGTGCAGTTCCCACCAGAGATAAGGTGAGGAAAGAGAAGGCAATTATATTATTTAGCAATTATGTAAAAGTATGAAAATTAGGAACATTCATTCGTAATTTGCATGAAATCCCGATTTTATTTTATTTTTAATGTTGGTCAGTACGTTTTGGACATGCACAAAATATCATACATTCTCTGTTACCCTGTGCCAATTATTTCCATTTCCCCAGCACCAAAAAAACTCCACTGGGCAGGCATAAACTTTCCTGGCTAATGCTCTCTGTCAAACACATACACCTCATATTGATCTTGAATAATATATTCTAAGCTATAAACAATACATTACTGTGTTACATAGGAAAAAGAATAGCAGCGCTATCCACTAAACTAATAAACTAAATAAACTTGTGAATCGTGTGTAAATATAATATACAGTGATATCAATTACACAATAATAGTTGGTGCCCGGTTTGGGGTATACTTAAGTCCAGCATCCAGAGTCCAAAGAGGGATTTCCACGTCCCTCCAAACAAGATACACGAAGAAAAAAGATTTCCTCCGGCGCGTAGTCGCAAGTAATTGCAGATATATGAAAATACTAAATAATGAAAAGCAGTATTACCGAACAAATTAAATAAAATGTTCAAACACTAAAACTGGTAGAATCACAAAAGAAACTTGTTAATTCACATTCCAACAGCTTTTCAATGTTCAGTTCTAATGGTTGGTTAGTTAAACCACATAGAATGTGCCACCAGCTTAAATTTTAAGTTGAGAAAATACCAAACAATTATAGTTAACGTGGTAGTTGTTTTTCCTATTTCATTATTATTTCTCAATATTTAACTACTGTGTTACCATCAGGTATCTCTAGGTGCTGGAACAGTGCAGTAAGTGTACTATTCCAGCTCACAGAGAGTTAATCCTCACTGAAATGGCTAATGCAGCTGCTGCCTAATTAACCAGCTTGGTCTGAATTAACTGAATGCGGAAGTGTTTTAAAAGACACAGGAAGCTGCCAGACCAGACCGGGAGACTGTTTTCCCCAGAGAAGAGGGGGGGAGATAGAAGTGCTCCCCAGCTGCGGAAGCTGATAAAGAGGACCTACAGAGGAGTTTCTCTGGGCTCAAGGTGGGGTAAGGCCATGCTGAAGCAGTGACGTCTGCTCCAAAGGACTGACAGATAAGCAAAAACACGTTATTGTTGTATACAGAGACTGTGTTACATTGTTGCATATGCCAGGGCACGTTTTTGGCTTGGGAACCAGCTTAGCTGGCCATGCAATTAGTGAGGGCTAAAGCTATGGTGTAGTTAGTTTCCCTAATGGGAATAGGTGTTTATTTTTATTATTTGGTTTTCTTAAAGGGACAGTGCACCCAGAGTTTATTTGTTTGTGGCTAATAAACCACTACAGTTAAGCTTTACACAGTGGCTTAGCGTCTTATTGACCCTGCCGCGAGGCCGTCCTGCCACACTACATACATATTCAAAGTTGGTCAATTGTAGTACCAACTTGATTTTATATTGAGATGTTACCAAACAAATATTATAGTGGTTGACTGCAAACTTGATAGGTTAATGGGGTAAAGGAGATATAGGACAGCTGTCACCTGATTCTTATAGCTCCCAACCCTCCCATGTTCCAAATGGCAGCAGACCAGTTATTGATGTTTCTGCTTGTTACTCAAATGGAACTCAGAGGTATTTTCTTATTGGATCAGGATATTGGCTTAATAAAATAGAGGAGAGAACATCATGGTGCAATACATTTAATAAATTTAACTGGTTAAAACAGTAATGCACTCACAGAACAGCATTGGCGGGTCCGCTTCTTGGATAGCTTCCCAGCTTTCTTGGACAGTCTCTCCCCCCCCCCTTTTTTTCCGGTTCGTCAGCAGCTCCATTCTCAATGGTGAAGATCCGCTGCCTCTCTTGTCTCCCCGCTTGTGCACAGCTTGGGAGAGGTCAGAGGTCAGTGAAGTTTGCAGGCATATGTCTCTATCCTGCTCACAATCGTTCCCACGAGTTGCCGATTCCCGATTGGCCAAGGGGATACAACGCGTCACTCCAGCTACGGTGGTCTGCCAGGCTCAATCCAACGCGTTTCGCTATGGTGCCTCGTCAGGGAAATTCACTGGCCTCTGACCTCTCCCAAGCTGTGCAAAAGCGGTGAGACAAAAGAGGCTGCAAATCTTTGCCATTGAGAACGAAGCTGCTGACGAACCGGAATAAAAGGGGGGGGTGGTGGTGGGAGACAGAGACTGCAAAAGAAAGCTGTGAAGCTATCCAAGAAGCGGACCCGCCAATGCTGTTCTGTGAGTGCATTACTGTTTTAACCAGTTCAATTTATTAAATGTATTGCACCATGATGTTCTCTCCTCTATTTTATTAAGCCAATATCCTGATCCAATAAGAAAATACCTCTGAGTTCCATTTGAGTAACAAGCAGAAACATCAATAACTGGTCTGCTGCCATTTGGAACATGGGAGGATTTGGAGCTATAAGAATCAGGTGAAAGCTGTCCTATATCTCCTTTACCCCATTAACCTATCAAGTTTGAAGTCAACCACTATAATATTTGTTTGGTAACATCTCAATATAAAATCAAGTTGGTACTACCATTGACCAACTTTGAATATGTATGTAGTTAAATATTGAGAAATTATAATGAAATAGGAACAACAACTACCACGTTAACTATAATTGTTTGGTATTTTCTCAGCTTAAAATGTAAGTTGGTGGCACATTCTATGTGGTTTAACTAACCGACCATCAGAGCTGAACATTGAAAAGCTGTTGGAATGTGAATTAACAAGTTTCTTTGGGAATCTACCCGTTTTAGTGTTTGAACAATTTACTAAGTTTATTTGTTCGGTAATACTGCTTTTCATTATTTTGTATTTTCAAGTATCTGCAATTACTTGAGACCACGCGCCAGAGGACATCTTTTTTCTTCGTGTATTACTGTGTTACATTTAATCACATTTAAGGAGGACTCCTGTTGACTGTGTGTTCTTTCTGTAGGAACATTTTAACTATTACTCAGTTGATGCGGCGCTGGGCCACCTTGTCTTCTCCTTAAAGTACGATGTCATCGGGGACCAAGAACACCTCCGGCTGCTCCTACGGTATCCATTGCAACCATGACACACATTGGGCTCCAGTCATCGTAACAACGCCCTTTGTTACCCCCATTTTATACAACATTCTACTGTTAAGCTCTAAATTACCATGCACGGTGGCTGGATACTTGTGTTCCAGCCAATAGTCTGTAGAGTCAGACTCTTTAAAGATAGTGCCCATAGGAATCAGGAACGTCCAAAGATGGATGGCTATATGGCCCTAAAATCAACCTTATCTGATAGAGGCCCAAGTGCTATACAACATGAAAGCTATAAAACAGAGATGATATAGTTGCCTTGTGACCTGCAGCCATCACTGGCTTTTCTTCTTGTTGCAGGACTAAATGTAAAACATATCATGACGTTATCCCGATATCCTGCCTTACGGAGTTCCCAAATGTTGTGCAAATGGCAAAGGTAAGAAGCAGGTTTGTGCTGTCCCTGTGTCTCGCGACCCTTGTAATCCTTTCTGCCATTCTTTGGTTCTTACACTGAACACGTTCCCTTCTATATGCTTTTTTTATGCACATCTGTACCCCTCAACTTTCTCTTTATTCTGTGTCTCTACTGTATCTTTATCTCATAAACTTTTCATTCCCTCTATCTGGCCCCTCTTTAGTATGCTGTGATGCCTTCTTCCCCATATTATGGATGATTTAAGCTCCAGTTGTTTTTATTGACCTGAAATATTCTCGAGCTTCATAACGTATTGAGTAGACCTCCATTCACAATAACGTTTACGATTTAGGATCACAGTAAACCAATGGCATGCAAATGGTTACTACGTTGCTCCATCACCTGCTGGTCTCTGACAGGGAAGGAATGGGACTCGACCAAAAGGAAAAACATTTACATTTTCAAAGAAGCAACACATTTTTGTTTTTGTTTTTATGGGAGTTACATTTTTCTAAGGAAACCAGCTAACAACTTGAAACTGTTCACAAAGTGTTTTGCAGCTAAGTAGGACTATGCCATAAAGTTACACCATTCATAGTGCAGATTCACCACAGTGCGACGACTGTTATCGATCATTTAGATGAGTTCACGTTAAGAATCATTAACCAGGCAACACTGTTTTTTTTTTTTTTAAAAAAAGGTTTGAAGCAGGGGGTCTCCAGAGCTGTACCACGTTGATTTCAGCTCTAGGGATCTCTTGTTTCCTGAGATAAGTACAACCTGTTGGAGTCCCGGCTGGGTTCACAATGTGGCGGTTTAAAAGTCGGACGTCCTGCTGGCCAATAGGAAGCCGTGATGTCATCCCTTGCAGCTTCCTATTGGCGCATGTGAAGCTGGAGTTTTAAACAGCACAGAGATACCGGCAGCACCTGAGAAGGTACGTATCTCGGGAAGCGGAGGGTCCCCGCAGCTGAAGGCAATGCGATTCAGGTCCGGAGACCGGCTGCTTCAAACTTGTTATTTTTTTTTATAAAGGCATAGTGTTGCCTGGAGTGCTGATTTAAATGGTAGCTCATACACTGATGGGATAATTATTACTTTACAATATTAGACCAGAACCCCAAACACCTTGCTCATGTGTGCCCTTGAACCTTGCAAGCTGTCCGTTTGTCATGTGTCTGCTGCTTTGCTCTCAATGGGCCTCTATTGATAGAAGAGCCCTGCGCTAAGTGGTTTGTGTTTTTCAGCTGGTGTGTGAGGATGTCAATGTGGACCGGTTTCATCCTGTTTTGTACCCAAAGGTGAGGCAAAAAGAATCCAGTCTATAATGCAAAAACCTTCAACTAAAAGCCCTCTTCCTACAGCATTGAATAAATGATTGAATTGTATTCTATTATCTTGGTATAATATAATTTTTTATTCTTTTGCGGTTTTGGTGTTAGAATTATTTTGTTGATGTGTAGTTGAGGCTTTTTAGTTCTATAATTGTGATGTTTAGGTGCTTGTTTATTTCTTTAATTGTTGTGTATTGTTGTGCTTGATTGTTTTAATAGGTTGGCCATTGACTGTTATAATGGCTTATCATGCCCATATTATTATGGGTAGGATGTACCACTGTGTCAATCAATGGGTAGAGAGTGGGTATAGTGGCCCTTGGGTGGGTGGTTAGGCCTCCTGGGTGGGTAGCGGGGGAGGGTGGGTTAATTACTATAGCGGTTATTATCGTTAAGGTGATTAAGGGGTTAGGGGCCATTAGATTAGATTTTTTTCATGTACTCTTGCTCCCAACGGAGGAAATGGACCTGGAGTATGCTGACGAGGACACCCTTCATGATGGCAGGGATAAGTAGAAAGTTTTATTTACTTTATTTATGCTGGCTGGCTAATGTTTGCTTTTAGAATGGGCAAATGAGCTATTATCCATATGTGGATAATAGTAATCTTGCCCATTACTGTACTGTATGTGTTTGGGGGGGGGGGGTTGTTGGGGGTAGAGGAGGTGGGTAGTAGGGTTGCTGTGTTTATTTTTGTTTCTTGGGGGTAGAAGGATTGGGTGAAGGGGGTAGTAGCCACAAGGGTGGGTGTTTAGGCCTACCGGAGGGGGGTAGCGGGACTGGTTAACCCCTTCATTACTATAGCGGTTCCCACCGCTATGGTAGTGAAGGGGTTAACTCCTCCCGCAAACATCCAGGCAGGCCTAACCACCCACCCTGGGACTATTACCCCCCTTATCCACCCCCTCTGCCCCAAGAAAAAGGCTATTGAGGTTTAACCCCTTCATTGCCTATGTTAATGTTCAATAAAATTCTGGCGATGTCATGCTGTGTCTTTTTGTAACTCTATTACCTGTGAACACTGACATGCTGGCAATAGTTAGCTGGGTTTATAGAAGACACCTGTGCCCTGCGTTCCCTTTTCCTCACAAATGTGGGTTTTCCTCTACAGGCGTCTCGTCTGATCGTTACTTTTGATGAACACGTCATCAGCAATAACTTTAAGTTTGGCGTCATTTATCACAAGATTGGGCAGGTGAGCGTCTCAGAATGTAATGAACGGTGGGGGGGGGGGGGGGGGGGTCCCTGCGCGTGGACTCCTGTCATACAATTTGTCCTTTGCTGCAGACGGCAGAGGAAGAGTTGTTTAGCACAACGGACGAGAGTCCGGCCTTTGTTGAGTTCCTGGAGCTCCTGGGAGAAAAGGTTCAGCTGCTGGACTTCAAGGGGTGAGTGGGGGCTTCAGTTTTGGAAAGATGTAACAGATTCCTGTGTGTAACAAAAATGTACTGAGTATCTATCTAAAGACAGGCAGTATACATGAAGTATTCAGTTACAGAAAGGTTTATCAGATCCTGATGTGTGTGTTAAAGTATTGAATACCTGTCTACAGGCATTATTATTATTATCGTTTATTTGTAAAGCGCCAACATATTCCGCAGCGCAGTACAATGGGGGTACAGAGTTATTTATATTACAAAAACATAAACAGTTACATACCAGTGAAGACAAACATGCACAAACAGATACAAAGAGGTAATGAGGGACCTGCTGGGAGAGATTACAATCTAGAGGGGATGAGGGACAATGTTGAAACAAGAAGGTAAGGTGGCCGCTCATTGTGGGGTAAGGTGGCCGCTCATTGTGGGGTAGGGTTGCTACTCATTGTGGGGTAAGGTGGCCGCTCATTGTGGGGTAAGGTGGCCGCTCATTGTGGGGTAAGGTGGCCGCTCATTGTGGGGTAGGGTTGCTACTCATTGTGGGGTAAGGTGGCCGCTCATTGTGGGGTAAGGTGGCCGCTCATTGTGGGGTAAGGTGGCCGCTCATTGCGGGGTAAGGTGGCCGCTCATTGCGGGGTAAGGTGGCCGCTCATTGTGGGGTAAGGTGGCCGCTCATTGTGGGGTAAGGTAGCTGCTCATTGTGGGGTAAGGTGGCCGCTCATTGTGGGGTAAGGTGGCCCCTCATTGTGGGGTAGGGTTGCCACTCATTGTGGGGTAAGGTGGCCGCTCATTGTGGGGTAAGGTGGCCGCTCATTGTGGGGTAAGGTGGCCCCTCATTGTGGGGTAGGGTTGCCACTCATTGTGGGGTAAGGTGGCCGCTCATTGTGGGGTAAGGTGGCAGCTCATTGTGGGGTAAGGTGGCCGCTCATTGTGGGGTAGGGTTGCCACTCATTGTGGGGTAAGGTGGCCGCTCATTGTGGGGTAAGGTGGCCGCTCATTGTGGGGTAAGGTGGCCCCTCATTGTGGGGTAGGGTGGCCGCTCATTGTGGGGTAGGGTTTGGACCAGGTTGGAATGTGGCTTAGTTTGACAGCTGAATCCATTAAGGTTTTTTGGGGGTGGGTGTTACATTGGGTGAAGATTGGTCCAGCCACACAGCTGTCCCTATGGGGTCGGAGAGGGGGGGGGAGTTGGATGATAGGCATGTCCACTCTCACTCATGTTTGGTGGGTATCACCGATTTGGAGTCAGTATCACTAATGTTTAGCATCAGTGTCTCAAAGACTTCCATGAAATCTCACTGATAGAAGTGTGTATGTACACCTACATACACCTACATACACACATATATATTGTGACAGAAACCAGGGGATGGTAATAAATTCCGTATATAGGGCTCCCAGGATACTAGACAGTTTCTATCCTGTTTGGCCTGGGAGTGCAGCCTTATAATACATACACTCCATCCCACAGTTTGGCAAGCGCTGGAACTGAGGGATGAGAGATCCAGACCAGAGTTTGTCTGCTGCCTGATTTCTGTCACCTGTCATGCTAATTAGGAATCAGGTATGAAAGACTGATTTCCTGTTTGCTCTGGTCTCCCCACAAGAGCCAGGAGGCTGGAAGGCTGCTGAACTACAGAGGGGAGAAGCCTCTTCCCCAAACAGGTTCAATCTTTCTGTTCATTTGTGTAAGACTGCAAAAGTACCGTGTTTTGATGTTGGAAGTGGAAAAGCCACTTCCAACCCTGAGTCAGGGATATCTAAGTTAAGTTATCGCTCAGGTGAGCAGCTTTTGTTTTGATCTGTTTTCTGTTGTATGCACTGTGGCAGTCTCAGTGCCTGGGACTGAATAAACCAGGCATAGCCTGTTTAAAGGAACAGTACGTGACGCCTCATCATTTAACCTACCCTAAAAGACCGTGTTCTAAACAGTCCCGGACAAACGACGGAGCCCCGGAGTAAGCCGTTTGTCACATATGGTGGAGAATGCGGGCAGAGCAGTAGGGGGTCTGCGGGTTGAAGAACTTTGAAAAAAAAAAAAAAAAAAGTTTTTTCCATCCTCTGCAAACAAGATGGAAGACGTGGTGGGTGCGCTGGTACGCAATGTCGCTGCCCAGAAAGACGCGAATGAAACCCAGCAACAGCTGTTAATAGCCCAGCAAGAAACTAATGCAAACCAGCAGCAGACGAATGCAGCCCAGCAACAGCTGCTAATAGCCCAGCAAGAGATTAATGCCAACCAGCAACAGGCGAATGCCAACCAGCAACAGGCGAATGCAAACCAGCAACAGACGAATGAAGCCCTGCAAAACGCGAATGTAAACCAGCAAGAGACAAACCGCTTGCTGAGAGAGGAGCAACAGCGGTTCGCTCAGGGCTTACAGCAGGAACTCGAGATCCTGAGGCGGACTATCAGTAACCTTCCACTGGCAGCGGCAGCCCCAGTACCGAAAATGACCAGGGCAAGCCACTACCATCAGAAGATGGGACCCTCGGATGATGTGGAAGCCTATCTTCTCACGTTTGAACGCACGGCACAGAGAGAGGGATGGCCAGAAGCTGAGTGGGCTGGTCTAATCGCACCCTTCCTAAGCGGCGAACCCCAGAAGGCTTACTTTGATCTAGAGCCAGCCGAAGCTAACGTCTATGCAAAATTGAAGTTCGAGATCCTCGCCCGCCTCGGCGTAACCACGGCTGTTCGCGCCCAAAGGTTTCACGCATGGTCCTTCACGATGGATAAAGCCACCCGAAGCCAGATGTATGACCTCATCCACCTCGCCCGGAAGTGGCTACAACCCGAGATCAACTCAGCAAGCCACATCGTGGAACGGTTGGTCATGGACCAGTTCTTGAGGAAACTTCCCTCTGCCTTACGCCGTTGGGTCAGTCGGAGTGACCCCCACAATGCGGATGAGCTTGTGGCCCTCGTAGAAAGGTACAATGCAGCAGAAGAGCACCCGCAACCCACAGTCGTGGAGCAACCCCACTACCCGAGGTTCCAGGACTCTTCCAGAGACGGTAAAAGGGTACCGGGGTTAAGGGGCGCTGAAGAGCGGCGACCACCTTCACGCAGCACCAGCAACAGTGGTTCGCACACTAAGGGCAATAGCCAACATGGGGAGCCGGGAAAAGGCTCTAAGTGGGACACAGACTATGTACCTAAATGTGTAAATTGTCATGAGAGGGGCCACACAGCAAAAATCTGCCCACTAAATGATGAGCCCATGCAATGCAACAGCGTGGAACCTTATTCGCTGTTGTCCCAATGTATGGGCCCTAGCCCAGAGGACCCCTTGAATAACCATCTGTGGGCATTTGTAAAGGTTAATGGTAAGAGGGTTCGGGCACTTCTTGACTCTGGGAGCATGGTCACACTAGTGTCCGAATACCTCTTGCCCATTAAGAAGAAACAGGGAAACAGTTCACAAAGAGTGGCAATTTGTTGTATACATGGGGATAATCATGAATATTCCACTGTTGATGTTTTTTTTGAAACAGAGTTTGGTTCTTTAGATTTCAAGGTGGGTATTGTACCCAAACTGGCACATGATGTGTTAATAGGGACCGACTTTCCCCATTTTCTAAAAATGTGGTCCCCCGCTCAGAATAGCGCCCAGAGTTCAATAGCGGACCATAACGAAGTATTAGAAGAAACAAATCCTTTCCCTTTTTCAGAAATGGAGGTTGACGAGGGCCCAAATAAGAAGGGGGAAAAGGAGGAGTGCTGTAAAATTCCCTTCCCCATCACTACTTTGGTAGGGAATACCCCAAATCAAGATGTTGAGCAGACACTTACCACCCCAGAACCGGATAAGACCCTCGCTGACCTAGAGGTCAGTCCTGGGAGTTTTAAGAAGGCCCAGTGGGAGGACCCCACATTAGCGGTAGCAAGGGGAAATATACGGGACCAGAATAGTACTCCTGGCCAACCAGATAGGTCACTTGCTTACCCCTACTTCGAGGTAGAGAACGACCTAGTATATCGGGTTGATAAAAGGAAATCAGTTACAACTAAACAATTGTTGGTACCACGGACATTCCGTAACGTAGTATTACACCTCGCACATAGTCATCCATTGGGGGGACACCTAGGGGTGGAAAAGACAAAAGAAAAGGTTCTCCGAAGCTTCTATTGGCCTGGGGTTCTGGCAGAAATTACGAATTATTGTTCCTCATGCCCAGAATGTCAGATCACCGCCCCGTTCAAGGCGTACCGCAGCCCATTGGTACCCCTTCCCATAATAGAGGTACCATTTGACCGGATTGCTATGGATCTAGTAGGACCCCTAATAAAGTCTGCTAGGGGACATCAGCATATATTGGTAATATTAGATTATGCCACCCGATATCCGGAGGCAGTTCCCCTACGTAGCACCTCAGCTAAAAACATAGCAAAAGAGTTAGTAGTTCTGTTTTCCCGGGTCGGGATTCCTAAAGAGATTCTATCTGACCAGGGAACACCATTTATGTCCCAAGTAACGAAAGAGCTATGTAAACTCCTAAAAATCAAACATCTCAGAACCTCAGTCTATCATCCACAAACAGATGGTTTAGTGGAAAGGTTCAATAAAACCTTAAAGAGCATGTTACGGCGGGCGGTTGATAAAGATGGGAAAAACTGGGATTGTTTGTTACCGTACCTGTTATTTGCCATTAGGGAAGTTCCCCAATCATCCACTGGCTTCTCCCCGTTTGAACTATTGTATGGCCGACACCCAAGGGGCTTACTGGATATAGCCAAAGAGACTTGGGAACACGAGGTTACCCCTTACAGAAGTGTAATAGAGCATGTTGCCCAGATGCAGGACCGCATTGCTGCAGTCCTACCCATAGTGAGGGAACACATGGAGAAAGCTTAAGAAGCACAGAGGAATACATATAATAAGGGTGCTAGGGTCAGAATTTTTTCTCCAGGTGATAGGGTACTAGTTCTGGTACCCACCGTGGAGAGTAAATTCCTTGCTAAATGGCATGGGCCATATGAGGTCTTGGAAAGAGTGGGAGAAGTAAATTATAAGGTAAGACAGCCAGGTAGGAGGAAACCTGAGCAAATTTACCATATAAACCTACTCAAGCCCTGGAAAGATAGAGAAGTCTTGTTAACCCTAGTACCCCCAGGTCCGTCAGAGAATCAAGAAACTGACCCAGAGGTTAGCATAGCTGAAACCCTGTCTGTTCATCAGAAACGAGAGGTTCAGAATTTAGTGAAAAGAAACAAAGAAATCTTCTCTATACGGCCAGGTAGAACTAGCGTAATTGAACATGACCTAGTCTCTGAACCGGGGGTCCGAGTTAACCTTAAACCGTACCGCATCCCAGAGGCCAAAAGAAAGGCTATAAGTTTAGAGGTTAAAAAAATGCTAAAACTAGGTGTAATTGAGGAATCCCAAAGTGGGTGGAACAGCCCTATAGTCTTAGTCCCAAAGCCAGATGGTACAACAAGGTTTTGTAATGACTACCGGAAACTAAACGCGGTGTCAAAATTTGATACTTATCCTATGCCCAGGGTAGATGAACTTGTAGAGAGACTGGGCAAAGCCCGATATCTCACAACCCTAGACCTAACAAAAGGGTACTGGCAGGTTCCCCTCACAGAAAGGGCAAAAGAAAAGACAGCCTTCTCAACCCCAGACGGCCTCTTTCAGTATAAGGTGTTGCCTTTTGGCTTACATGGAGCTCCCGCCACATTCCAAAGAATGATGGATAAAATTTTAAAACCACATGCTCGGTATGCTGCCGCCTACCTGGATGATGTGGTAATCCATAGTGAAGATTGGCAATCCCACCTTCCAAAGGTCCAAGCTGTGCTTGACGCAGTCCGGTCTGCTGGACTAACTGCTAACCCCGCTAAATGCACTATTGGTCTGGAGGAGGCCAAGTATCTGGGATATTCTATTGGCAGAGGTTTACTCAAACCCCAAACACTCAAAGTGGAGGCGATACAAAATTGGCCAAGGCCAGTTACAAAAAAACAAGTAAGGACCTTTTTGGGGTTAATTGGGTACTATAGAAGGTTTATTCCCAATTTTGCAACTAAGGCAACCCCACTAACTGACCTCACAAAAGCAAGAGGACCGCTAATGGTAAAGTGGTCCCCCGAAACCGAACAGGCCTTTAGAAGCCTGAAAGAAGCTCTCTGTGACCAACCAGTGTTGGTCACACCTGACTTCTCCAAAGAGTTCGTAGTCCAAACCGACGCATCTGAGGTAGGGCTGGGGGCGGTACTCTCCCAGGAGTCTCAAGGTGAGGAGCACCCCATCCTTTATTTAAGTAGGAAACTAAATCCCCAGGAGAAAAATTACTCCATAGTAGAGAAAGAGTGTCTCGCAATAAAGTGGGCTGTAGAGACGCTCAAATACTACCTCTTGGGGAGAAAATTCCGGTTGGTCACAGATCATGCACCCCTTACCTGGATGTGTCAAAACAGGGAAAAGAATGCTAGAGTGACCAGGTGGTTCCTAAGCCTACAACCCTTTAAATTTTCTGTGGAACACAGGTCAGGGCACAAACATGGCAATGCTGACGGGTTGTCAAGGATGCACTCCCTAATATCCATGGTCGCTCATCCCTCGAGGTCTGAGCTGGGGGGGAGGATATGTGACAGAAACCAGGGGATGGTAATAAATTCCGTATATAGGGCTCCCAGGATACTAGACAGTTTCTATCCTGTTTGGCCTGGGAGTGCAGCCTTATAATACATACACTCCATCCCACAGTTTGGCAAGCGCTGGAACTGAGGGATGAGAGATCCAGACCAGAGTTTGTCTGCTGCCTGATTTCTGTCACCTGTCATGCTAATTAGGAATCAGGTATGAAAGACTGATTTCCTGTTTGCTCTGGTCTCCCCACAAGAGCCAGGAGGCTGGAAGGCTGCTGAACTACAGAGGGGAGAAGCCTCTTCCCCAAACAGGTTCAATCTTTCTGTTCATTTGTGTAAGACTGCAAAAGTACCGTGTTTTGATGTTGGAAGTGGAAAAGCCACTTCCAACCCTGAGTCAGGGATATCTAAGTTAAGTTATCGCTCAGGTGAGCAGCTTTTGTTTTGATCTGTTTTCTGTTGTATGCACTGTGGCAGTCTCAGTGCCTGGGACTGAATAAACCAGGCATAGCCTGTTTAAAGGAACAGTACGTGACGCCTCATCATTTAACCTACCCTAAAAGACCGTGTTCTAAACAGTCCCGGACAAACGACGGAGCCCCGGAGTAAGCCGTTTGTCACAATATGTATATATACACCAACACACCACACACACACACACATATATATACAAGCACTGCTCTGCACACATGACGGAGTACCTACACGCTTCTCCACCTAGCAGTTTTAGTGATGAAATGTTTCCTCATCCTATTCCTTTCCTCACTGAGGCTCTGTGAAACAGACAAAATAAGGGAATAATGTAGCTAGCAGCCTGTGGAGATCAAAACGCTCCACTTTGAATGTTTTCTTTGCATGTATGTCTGCCTCTGAGCGGGGATTTTTGTTGGGGCTAATTTCCCTCCACATACTGCCAAATTAAACAGCTGCATGATGCCAATGAACCCTTCACTATTAGAAAACGTATAGTGTTATTGTATAGTGTGCATTGTGTTTTAATATCTAGCAATGTAATCCACTGGGTTATATCTGTTCTCTAAATGAAATTGGGCAAGCAGAGTGTCCTGTAATGATATGGGACATATAGATTAGGGACAGTATCAGCCATTGTAGCGGGTTCTTCTCTCATCCCAATAGTTCAGCGCTTTTCTGCAGAGTTTGTGCACAGTAGTAAAACACAAACATTTGTGACATTACAGATTCCGGGGTGGCTTGGATGTAACACATGGACAGACAGGGACAGAATCCGTCTACTACAACTTCCGGAGCAAAGAAATTATGTTTCATGTTTCAACAAAGTTACCCTACACAGAGGGAGATGCACAGCAGGTACAGTATGGGGGAGATGTACAGTTGGTACAGTATGGGGGAGATGCACAGTAGGTACAGTATGGGAGTACAGTATGGGGGAGAAGCACTGTAGTTACTGTAAGGGGGAGATGCACAGTAGGTACAGTATGGAAGTACAGTATGGGGGAGAAGCACTGTAGTTACTGTAAGGGGGAGATGCACAGTAGGTACAGTATGGGAGTACAGTATGGGGGAGAAGCACTGTAGTTACTGTAAGGGGGAGATGCACAGTAGGTACTGTATGGAAGTACAGTATGGGGGAGAAGCACTGTAGTTACTGTATGGGGGAGATGCACAGTAGGTACAGTATGGAAGTACAGTATGGGGGAGAAGCACTGTAGTTACTGTAAGGGGGAGATGCACAGTAGGTACAGTATGGGAGTACAGTATGGGGGAGAAGCACTGTAGTTACTGTAAGGGGGAGATGCACAGTAGGTACAGTATGGAAGTACAGTATGGGGGAGAAGCACTGTAGTTACTGTAAGGGGGAGATGCACAGTAGGTACAGTATGGAAGTACAGTATGGGGGAGAAGCACTGTAGTTACTGTAAGGGGGAGATGCACAGTAGGTACAGTATGGGAGTACAGTATGGGGGAGAAGCACTGTAGTTACTGTAAGGGGGAGATGCACAGTAGGTACAGTATGGAAGTACAGTATGGGGGAGAAGCACTGTAGTTACTGTATGGGGGAGATGCACAGTAGGTACAGTAGGGGGGGGGAAAGCACAGTAGGGGGGGGGGAGAAGCACAGTAGGTTCTGTATGGGGGAGATGGTTGCCAAAATATAGTGATCCTGTGTTCTAGCATATTTATTCTGATAATTGAGAGGTCCCTATCCCAGCATCAGAGTGTGTGTTGTAGTTGTACAGTATTAGTTGTATTGGGTAATATAGAGGACTGTATGTTAATAGTATAGAATACAATCCAACAACCTGCAGTGTATTCACTTATTACAATAAGATATCAAGGAGAGCTATGTTACAAATCCACCAACTGACTGACGTTGATGGTGTGATAGTGATCCGGACCTGGTTTTATATTATAGAGTGACCGCTTATAACAAAGACCGGCCCGGGTCTCTATTAAAGCAGGTGGCCGGGAGTTGGGTGATAAACGTGACTCCCTCACGGATAAAAGATATCTTGCACTTTGCATGTTATTTAACAGATTACCTGGGTCAGCACTTTGTGAGCGTATATAGGCTCATTTTGTTTTAATGTAATTCTATGGACCATTCACATACCTCGCTGAGAAAAATCCAGCAACAAAAGTGTAAACATTTCGTTTGGCTATTGCAGTGGTGGTCAACTCCAGTCCTTGCGGGACACCACCAGGTCAAGTTTTCAGGATATCCCTGCTTCAGCACAGGTGCTGCAATCTTTGGGCCTATTCTTGTAGCTTCGATAACTTTGCTGCCATCTCAAACGGTTTGGCATGACCCCCCGAACGGTTTGTCATTTGTGTTATCACAGTATTCAGAAAGAATCTGAAAGCATTACCGCAAGTCACAAACCGTGAGGTAGGAAAATGGCAATACCGTACGGGACTGCAGCGATGGTATCTCAGCCTCTCCCAAAGTACCCCCCCCCCCCACCCCGCCGCCCCCCAGTGCAATCTGGCCGCAGTCTGTAAGAGCTGCATAGAGAGAGCTGTACAGAGAGAGCCGCCTCTCCCTGCAGAGCTCTCACAGGCTATCGCACTGCTTTTATTTACATTTTAATAACCGTGTACTGTAGCAGGGGGTCTACGGAGCTGGACCGCACTGATTTCAGCCTCGGACACTCCCTGCTTCCTGAGGTACAGGTCCCGTTATGGGGTGCCGGTATCTCCTGTGTGTTTAAATGTCCCGGTCACGTGACACAGGCGATTTAAACATATAAAGCTATTTTTCAGCTCCCGCTCGGTGTGTTTGAGCAGGAGCGCTACCGCTCGGGGAGATGCACGTCCCGAACGAGTTTGGCAGCTCATCAGAGCTTTCTGAATAGCAACCTTGCCAAATCGTTCAGGAACTGCTCAAAATCCACAATGAGTTAGATATCAAAGTTTATAGAATAGGCCCCCTTGACTGAGCTATTGATTGAACCACCTGTGCTGAAGCAGGGATATCCTGAAATACCTGACCTGTTGGTGGCAATTGAGGATTGGACTTGGCTACCGTCTCCTATTCTGGATGACTGTTTAATATCCAACATGTCGAATTTATAGCTGTGATATTGGCACGGACTGGATTCTTCAGTAGCCAAACATATGGCTCAGGCTTCACACTCCCTTTCATGAGTAATGGGTAAATGCAGAGAAGTTACAGCTCTCCCTCTCTCCGTGTTCAGTTGCAGAGGAAGCGGCACATAGGGAATGACATTGTAGCCATAGTGTTCCAGGACGAGAACACACCCTTTGTGCCAGACATGATTGCATCCAACTTCCTGCATGCGTACATCGTGGTGCAAGTGGATAACCCAGGGACTGAAAGCACTGTGTATAAGGTAATTGTACTACAGAATACTATTGGGCCGATTAGTCCCGGTGAAAGCTGAGCCCGGTGCCAGTTCCAAATATGTCAGACTGGGGTTTTCTTGCTTAGGGAGAGTTTAAACATGTTGAAAAACCCCATGAACATTCTCCTCATCTAGAAATAAATCAAGATCATTTTTTTTTATTTTTTAGAAAATGTCTACAATTAAACAATGAAACAATATAAATATGATTGGGTATTAACTTGTATTTGGTAGCACAAACTTTCAATACACCATCGGTTTCTTTCACTTTGTTTAAAAAGTTTGATTGAAAATTGTTATTAAATGTTATTTTGTTGTGTTATAAATGACATATGAGATAAACAGACGTTAGATTATTTTTTGAAAGTAAGTCGTTTTGTAGCGATAAAAGATGTTGGTAGATTGTATAGGTACGATTTGGTTCGGTGGAAGCTAAACATCGGGAAAAGGTTCCACGTAATTAAAATATCGAAAAACACAGAACAACATGTATGACACTGTGATGTCTCTTAGGTACAATGTGTCCCGCCTCTAATTTCAGTTTCTGATCAGTAATGGCTATAGCAGTTCATGTAATGTACCCTTGTGTGCATTCATCTGCTTGGATTGTGGCTGCTGTTTCCACCTCTGGAAGTAATGGTTTTGCTGTTGAGTAACTGAATACATATAATAACATTGTGTGCTAAATAGTTTGCTTTTCTTTCCATGAAAAAAAAATCTTTTTTTGAGACATTGAGCCTTTAAAAACCTTGCTGGTAATGGGCTATCTTCAGTTATTTTCAATGGTTTAAACATCTTTCAAATCCAGCATTGTGTCGCAATTCACACAAGCACCTAAAGAGGCAATCCAAGTGGCACTTAAAAAAAAGAAATATATATATATAGTATACAGAAAAAGATGGCACTCGCATAGGTATTGATGGTAGGTGCTTGTCCCATAAAAATGGATAAGTAACAGAGGGCCTCATGCAGAGAGCATAGAATTTTAAAATTGGCGAATTTCATAAAAAGTAGCTTTTTTGGAGAGTTTTATTCTCCATATGCAGAAAAGTGCGAATTCTGCTATGTTTAACATGGATGCGTGTGGCGAGTTTAAATGGGAAAGATGCGCGCTTCAGAAACATGTAAAAATAAATTCGCGCCTTTTTTTTCCCCTTTACTATAGGCGGCGAGCGCCATCTTGCCATCTTTTCCTGGCGCGGCAAAAATGCGAAAATCGCGCCATTTTCTTGGCGCGAACAGCCGCTACATGCCGTTCGCACCTCTCTGCATTCGGAGAGTTTTAAAAATGGCGAGATGGAGGTTCTCGCCAGCCGAAAGGCGAGTTTTAGACATAGGAAAAAAAAATTGCCGCGTTTTTCGTAACTCGCCATTTTCTGCCGTTTTCTGCGCGAAATTGAACAAAAAATGTCGAGTTTTGAAATAACGATGCTCTCTGCATGAGGCCCAGAATTCCTTACCAGGCAGACCAGGAGATGCAAGAACACGCAGCAAGAAAGGAGTCTTCCTGGTCTGCCTGGTAAGGAATTCTGTTACATATATATATACATTTTTTGTTGGTTTTAATATATGTAGCATTTGATTACCTTTATTCAAAACTGATTACCTAAACTGCCAATCGATTAGTTCCGTAATCGATCAGCAAAAGATCATGCTTGTCAGGGTTCACTAAATGGCAGTTTCAATCAATCCTTCAGTCAGTGTAACTCAGCAGCTACAATGTATTCTTATATTACTAAGGTAACATTATCTATTGTTACAGTTCGCAGCTCAAACTGCTATGGATATTGGCAACAGGAAAGAGTGACAAATATCTTTGCACTTCTGGGGAGCTGTGCTAAAGTCTGCTATAGAAATCAAAGAGTGCATAGTATATTATAACTCATTAAGAGTTCGATTTTAAACAAATTTAGTAAGTTATCTATACTACAGAAGTGATTTATTGAAGAGAAAAAAAAACCACACGTTGGATATTGCTTGGATTGCTCCTTTAAGGGGTTAAATTACTTAATAATAATTTAATTGTTTTGTAATGCCAGAGAGGGCGTGCTGTGTTAAGTAATTTTCAACCCAACCAGCCCTTAATGAGTTAAATACCGAGAGTGCTAAGCAAGCAGCTGACAATCAGCAAAGCTGTCACTTAAAGGGAATCAATGTGACTTTGATGAGTGCAGCGTCATTGATAGTAATAATACAGCCAATGCTTGGCATAGCGGCCCTTCTACATACAGTACCAGGCAATGTGTGTTAATGAAAACATTTAAACAGAGAAGGAAAACAGCAATTGGAATACATATATTCCAGATATATTTAATTAATACTGTATATACATATTTATTGTGGATAATTATAAGAACAGTCACATGTCAAACACATTATACACACTGCACATCTGCTCTTCCTTTAGTGAATGCTATTAAATGATGTATTATCCATTTCACGGCGTTCCTATCTGTCAGTGGCAGGGCTGATTGTGAGGTCTGACATTTTCAGGTCTCCGTCACTGCCCGAGATGATGTGCCTTTTTTCGGTCCTTCACTCCCAGACCCAGCAGTTTTCCGCAAGGTAAGGAGTGGGGTAGTGTCAAACCTTTGCAAGCGGCTAATCTGGGGAAGTTCGGACACGCGCTGCAAAGTCGTCATCCTCACGATCTCGCGGCCCCCGCCCTCCTCCCCCCCCCCCGCTTCAGCAACGCATTAAGTTTTGGGAAATCGACAGAATAAAACCCACTTCCCTGCTTAAAAGTCGCATTTTTTAGTGTAATAATGGAAGTGATTTACACGACTTTCACTGAACCTGGTGAAAATGTGGTGAATTTCTGCAAACACCAGAGCAATGTGCCCTGTTACACTGGAGTCTGGGGAAAGGGGGTCGCGGTGCAAAAATACCTGTCTCCTCCCCCACACGTGACCTGCACCCACTTGTGGGCCCCGGAAGGTCTGTGTCCCATTACCTTGCACCTGCTGTGCCAACGATAACACTACTGTATCACGTCTTTAAAGTGGAAAGTAAAAGTTCATACTCCTTCTATTTATGAGGAAATATCACTACATTTTCCTACCAAATCAGATTTACGCGTGTCAATTCTGCAACAAAAAAAGCCATTTGCAATGCTTAGTACAGAGGTGCGCAAACTGTCCCCCCTGCGCCTCCCTGTCTGCACTCCCCCCCCCCTTGCTTACGCCCCCTCCTTACCATGTCTCCGGCGTCAAATGACGTCGCAGGGTCATTGCCAATGATCGTTGCCAAGGCGACGTGTCGCCGGAGACAAAGTAAGTGAAGTTACAGAGGCCTCACGCGATCCCCCCGGCATTTAATTTAAATGCCTTGCGGAAGAGCGCGGGGCAACTGCAACCATCGGGCCAACCCTGAAAATTCCCGCGCTCCCCGGCACCCAGTTTGCGCACCCCTGGCTTAGTACATAGGGCCCTAAGTCTTTCAAATATGGTCTCAAAATACTCATTCATTTTTTTATGGCTTAATTATGTTGTCCCCATAATCTATATGCTGTGAAGCCGTCTCTTCCTTGCTCAGGAAGATTGAAGCTCCATTCAGAACATATTGAGTCTGGGCACTGGTTGTAACATCACTCTCATATTGAATGGGGGCCTAGTTTTAAAATATGTGTGATACTGAATGGGGGGCCTCGTTTTATCATATCACTGCCATTGGTACAGGTGGGCTTCAGAGAGAAGAGAAACAAGCGCAGGCCTCTCATGGTGTAGAATGTAAAAGTAAAATGTATATGTAAAGGTAAAAGATGCACGTACAGCAACAAAAATCTTTAAAGCATTGGTTAAAAATCGTCTTATCCACGATGACGCCAGAGTTCGCGGCTCCACTCCAATTACATCAGGTGATCTGTGGAAAACCGGGGCGTCCGTCTTATCTGGGGGAGCTGTCCTCTCCCATCGTGCAGATGTCGCTCCGTAAGGTTATTCCTGAGTGGGAGTTGTTCTCAGGTTCCCCTGACTCCAGGCGTCTGAATACTCAGACGCCGAGCACAGGGGCTTTCCCCAGAGGGAACCAATACAAAAAATAGCACCATATTTATCAAAGAAAAGGGACGGGATTTTTTTTCCTTTGATAAATTTGGTTTGGCCCCAGTTTGCAGCCAGGAGACTTTAGTTTTTTTAAAAAAAACTTATATGGGCATATGTAGCAGTGCAGATGGTTATGGGGGGCGGGAAGTATGGGTGCGGGAGGTATTGACAGGGTCAGTAAAGAAAAATCATAGTCGCAGTCCTATTTAGCAAAATATGATGGCGTTGGAATAAAGTGAAAGCCTTCTGCCATATTACATCCTGCCTGACATTATAATGACTGTTTCAGAATTTGTGCAATGTAAAATTAGTGGTTTCCAATTTTTTTTGAACTTCCCCTCAAGCATTTTTTTGGGGGGGAGGGCCTCAAAATGATATATTTCATGCACAGAGAAAGATGACCAAGGTTTGAGGGTTGGGTCCCTAAAAAAAAATCCCTTCAAATTGGGATTACAGATAGTGGTACATACTAAGTAAGTTAGTGGTGCAGGGAAACGACCAACCTTTCTCTGTCACTCTACTTGATTCCTCTCTGTCTGTTTATTGCAGCGTGTTCCTGTACTGTATGTATGTCACTCCTATCACTTTATGGGGACTTGCCTCAGAGGTTGGGGGAAACGCTGTCCAATATTGTTGTAAATGTATTTAATCTAAACTATCATAAACACTGATTTATTTAGATTTATTTAGATGTCATAGCTGGTTAAAGAAGGAATGCAGCAGTTATTCTGCATTTCTCTCTAGTCCAATGAAGGGGGTATCCATGACGTATAGTAACACCTCCCTCTGCTTCGCAGGGCCAGGAGTTCCAGGAGTTCCTGCTGACCAAGCTGATTAACGCAGAGTACGCCTGCTACAAGGCTGAGAAGTTCGCCAAGCTGGAGGTGAGAGAGTCGGCCCTAACCGTGCAAACAAGCAAATGTGGCGACCATGGCACATAGACAAAGCCATGGGAAAGTTTCTACGTGCTATGATGTCATTGCCCGCGGTGGCATCATGTTCTTACCTGAACATGTAGTTACATCAGAAACCATCCCTGTTCTGCCTACATGTTTCCAGCCCTGTGTCACTTCTACCCGTAAATAATTCCCAAGGCTCTGGCCACAATCCGCGCTGAGGGAGCCTAACCGTTTCCCTTGGGCCCCCAGGAACGTACACGTGCTGCTCTGCTGGAGACGCTGTACGAGGAGCTGCACATTAACAGCCAGTCCATGATGGGGCTCTGCGGTGACGATGACAAGATGGAGAACGGAGGAGGGGGCGGAGGGGGCTTCTTTGAATCCTTTAAGGTAAGAGAAAGACAACACAAGCTTCTCATTCACCGAGAGTAAGAGATGGACAAAGACAGTGTTAAGTCTGCTATCTTATTAATAACAGCACATAGATAGCTTGTCAAGACATCAGGTTGTTGGATGGAACGTATAATTCAGTCAGCCATCTTAATTATGACACACAAAAGGGCAGCACGTTTTTTTTTTTAGATATGTACAAAAGTGATCTACAATAGTGAAGGGATGAATGTTTTTTAAATCATTTAATAGTAAAACATCTCTGCCATTTGTAGCTTTTATGATATAATTTCACCCACTGCACAATGTCACCAACACAGTATGATACACATATAGACACACTAATGTATACACTGCAATACATTGATAAGCACACAAAGACATTGACACACACAGTCTACACACAGACTTTCTGATATATACAGTGATATACACAGCTTTCCACTTACACATGTGCAGAGATAAATAGTTACATAGTTACATATAGTTACATAGTAGATGAGTTTGAAAAAAGACATACGTCCATCAAGTTCAACCTTTGCTAAAGTTAGACGACAGATACTTTATCCTATATCCGTACTTACAGTATATTGATCCAGAGGAAGGATACACACAGACCCATACATGCTTATACTGTATATACTGCTGAAACTATAAAACTCTGCTTTTTTTGCCTATATGGAGGCTAAACCCGTGTAAATCTATAATTTTGGGTAATTCCTGGCTCAATCCTAAAATGTGGTGTGTCTGGGGTTTCTTTAAAGAGAGGGTTGAAAAGCACTGTGCCTACACCTTTATCAATGACAAGGTTACATTTGGCACAGATTAAAAGATTTCCCTACTATCCTTTAAATCTTTAAGCTATTTATCCTGATAATATCTCAGCTTTGCTGTATAATATGAGTGATGTATTTAATAAGTTCAAACAGGTGTCTCATCCCCATTGCAGCAGGACATGTGTTGCCTTACAGTATATCCGTCACATCTCTTTCCTAATCCTATGCCTTTACCTAACTGGTATTCAGACCGTGAGTGGAAGAGTCTCAGTTGGTAATGAAAGCTACGGAAATGTTTCAGATTCTCAAAAAATATATATTTTTTGAAGGCATCATTCACCAAAATGTAACCAATTAAACATCATTAGTTTCGCCTACATATCATAGATTGGACCATACCTCTCTCCTCTTGCCACTGCCCAACTTCACATCATATTCTCAAGGACATCTTTTTTCTGTCCAACTTGTCTCTACTGTTCTCTCCACTGTGCCCTCATTAACCTTTATCCCCAGGCTCTGGGTCTCCTTCCCCTTAAAAAACGCGGATCCGCTTGTGACGGGTGTGACCGTGGCGCCCGTTTTTTAAAAGCAATTTTTTTTTTAAATCTTTATTGCGGACGGACAGACACACACAATACTCCTGCAGATCACATCACATCCCCCCTGCCTGCACATAACCCCCCCAGCCTGCACATCACCCCCCCTGCCCATCACCTCCCCCCAGCCTGCACGTCACCACACACACACACACATACATACATACACACACTTTCTCCCCCCCCCCCTCCCTCCCTGTACCTCCGCTGGGGGGGAGCTGAGAAGGGAGCTGGTTCCTGGCTGGGACACACACAGACAGCTGATATCCCGGCACAGGCTGCGTGAGATCCTTCCCCTCTCCCCCCCCCTCTCCCCCCCTCCCTCTCACAGACTTACCAGCTCTCCTACACAGCACACAGTCTCCTGCACGGGCAAGTGCTGCGTGGGGCTGCCGCTGCGACGCCGGCTTCAGGAAGAGCTGGGAGAGTTATCCCAACTCTCCCCCTCTGGCGGACGCAGCGTCTCTGATTGCGGGGGCCATTTTTTATTTCTTTTTAAATCATGATCCCGGTTATAACGTGGTCGTATCGGGTGGACCCAGAGGACCGCGTTATAATGGGGTTCAGCTGTATATATGTGTATATATATATATGTGTGTATATATATATATATATATATATATATATATATATATATTTATGTAGAGTACATGATACTGGAAAGAACATATACGCAAATGCCACATCAATCTCTATCCACCTTTAAGACCCACCTTAAAACACACCTGCTTAACGAAGCAAATGATTAGCTCCATGACTAATACTATACACCTGATACATAAAGCTTGGCCCCTTGCAGACGCACTTACCAGAATGCCCTCCTACTGTCACTGTACGTTCTTCCTACCTACCAATTAGATTGTAAGCTCTTCGGAGCAGGGACTCCTCTTCCTAAATGTTAATTTTTATGTCTGAAGCACTTATTCCCATCATCTGTTATTTGTATTATTTGTTATTTATATGGTTGTCACGTGTGTTACTACTGTGAAGCGCTATGTACATTAATGGCGCTATATACATAAAGACATACATATATACATACATACATCAACTATTAGATTACATGAATATACAAGCAAGATAAGGATCAACAAGGTAGCATGGCAGGGAGACACTATGTCACCAAAGCTGTTCACAGCGACACTTGAAGAATTGTTCAAGACATTAGATTGGCAAGAAAAAGGAATCAAAATCAATGGTGAATATTTGAGTCACCTATTTGAATGTTTGATTTATTTTTGCCACAAATCCAGAAGACCTCCAGTAACAAATTGGACAACTCGCTGAAGCAAGTAAGAATGTGGATCCTCCATATGAATCTTAGCAAGACCAAAGTGATGTTCAACAAGCGTATCAAGTCTGCAAAGATCGAGATAAATAGAACTAGAAAACGCTGAAGACTATGTCTACCGTTGCCATCAAATAACAATCAATGGGAACCTTTTGAATGAAATCAGTAGGAGAATGAAGATGGGATGGAACGCATTTGGAAGAAACAAGACAATATTTCAATGGAATCTTCCACTGTGCCTGAAGAGGAAAGTTTTCAACCAGTGTATTTTATCTGTGCTTACGTATGGATGTGAAACTTGGACCCTAAGTGCAACGATCATTTCAAAACTTCAGACAACGCAAAGACGAATGGAGAGATGTATCCTGGGTATTACCGAAGAGATAGCAAAAAGAAGAATGGGTTCAAAATCAAACAAAAGTCTGTGACACCATCACAAAGGGGAAGAAATTGCAGTGGCAGCGGGCTGGATATATCACAAGAATAAATTATCATCATTGAACAAAGATGGTACTCAACTGGATTCCAAGAGAGATTAAAAGACCAAGATGAAGACCAAAACTAAGGATTAAAACAGAAAATGTGTTGGAGCAACATGGAGAAGAGAGGCATGCAATCGTAGTACCTGGAAGATGCTTTGGGAGGCCTTCATCCAGCAGTGGATTGACACGGGCCGATGATGATGATGATGAGGATGACAGATATATTATAGGTATATTAGCTATATATATATACGTTAACAGCAAGGATGATGGTACAAGGACGACAGCACTCAGTGAAGTAATCAAATAAGATTGTATTAGAAGTAAGCAGCACAAATACACCGTTTTGATCCACACAGATGGACCTTCATCAGAGATCCCTCTGTGTGGATCGAAACGATGTATTTGTGCTGCTTACTTCTAATACAATCTTAGTTGATTACTTCACTGAGTGCTGTCGTCCTTGTGCCATCATCCTTGCTGGTAACGTATACTTGTACAGTATTGTCTTATGGCCATAGCACCAGATCCATAGAGTGCATATACAGGAGTGACAGTAGCTATTTTTTCACATATATGGAAAAGGGGAGAAGAAACAGCGCACACCCTAGTGCATTACCAAAAATGTATATTTATTATAATAAAAAAGGGGGGTAAACAATGCCCACTTACAAAAAGAATTATACAAAATTCACATATAGGTTTCTTTAACGGTGTAGCCGCATATAGTCACCAACAGCTGGGGGAATCACCCGACAGTGAGTGGACAACTCCAAAAACCTCCTCCTGCTCCAGGGGCTGCTGCGCACGCCGCTGGAATCCTGCGACACCAACAGGAAGCAGCACTTTAGCCCAATATCAATTGGCAGTAAGGCAGGCAGCCTGGGTGTCCGTTTGAGCCAATACAGCACTGTACAATCGAAAATCAGCACTCTGCTCTCAGCTCACTTTGCTCACACGACAGGCATGCCTTCCCTTCGTGTTACAATCACTACCTACATTAACACAATGCTGTTCTGGGTTAACTCCCTATAGCTAATTTATGGCTCTGCCTAGTGGGAGTAGTTTGGGGTAGAGGTAGGTCCCATTGGGTGTGATTAGGAATGACTAGGTGGGCAATCTAAGTGACAGGAGCACTGACCCTAGGGCGCAGCACCCTTCTGCAGGGGTTGACGGTCTGCTGGGCCATAGGACTCTCACTGCCAACATGAAGGACAGGACAGACAGGGGACGGGTTATAGGAGTACTGGGAAGCTGATGCGCAGAATTCCTTGGCACTCCTGCAGGAGAGATAGAAGAGAACCTCCTCGCATCCAGAGATGTGCAAAAGTGCCCGGGTTCTAAAAGTTTGCAAAATCCACAAGAACTTTTCTTGAACTTTTGGCACTAACAGTTCTAGCTAAACAGTCCAAATAGTTAAAAATTCTCTATTTTGCTTCTTTTTTTTTTTTTTAAGAAGCAAAACAGCACCCCTGTGACTTTTTCACATTATTTTTTTATTTATTTTTTAAGGTTGATCGAATTTTCAAAAGCAAAATTAATCAAAATGAACATTGCAACGCCCATTGACTTCTCTGCATCAAACGAACTTGTTGCAAACTATTGGACTGAAACAAACTTTTTTTTCCCCAAACTAAAAAGGGGGAAATATGCAAACTTTGATTAGGTGAAAAGTTTGCACATGTCCCCTCGTCTCCAGACAGGTCAGCCTTGTATTAGCCCTGGGGAGCCCATCCTAACACAAGCCTGGGCCTTTGTCATTGGGAACTTAGGTGCTAATGTTCAATAGAACACTATTTGCTTTCATACAAAAGCCCCCAAGACCTCCTCACACAGCCCACCCTGAACACTAATCAGTAAAGGGTAATAGTGACTGTGACCCAGCCCCATACATCTGCCGGGGTCCAGCACTACATGTCTGACTTCTTGGCTACATATATCAATACCCAAACTTTTTTCTCCTGGTGTATATGTGTGTATATGTGTGTACTGTATATGTGAATAAGTGTGTAAGTACATTTGTGCTTTGGTTCCTGTTTCATCAAAATCGATGTGTTTGCTTTTGGCTGTGGATTTTTACCAACTGTTGAAAAACAAGTAGGGAACTAAAATAATATAACTGAAAAACATATATAACAATGTAAAGAGTATATGGCAAAAAACACCCCAGGTTTTCAACTCCACAGTAGATATGGGCACTTGGCATAGTCTCTGGTTTTTGTTCCAAATATATCTGGGGGATTTTGGTTCTAAAAATCATAAGGGTTTTGCTTTTGGCATGTAAGGTTCTGATTTGACACACCCGGTTTGGGTATTACGCCCTACTATATTTAAGCATTGAGGGGGTTAAGGAAACAATCTAATTCCCAGGCTTTGCCTCCATGTTGCTGTTCTGCATACCCAGGGTGCACCTAATCCATAGCAGTGTGTAAGCAGAGTTTATCCTCTACAGAGAGTGACTTGAAGCTGTTGTGCAAGTCAAATCCATGCAGCTGCATGAGCCACAGTTCTAATCCCTGTGATCAAACACGTACTGTAGCTTCCTCTACATATGTTCACCTTTCACTGGCAATGCACATCAATAATGTCTGCAGTATCCTGGCATATGGAGATTCAGAGGACACACAGAGCACTTACCATGGATAGTTTGTGCACCTACACTCAATACGATTTTGGATCTGAGATTTTATTTCCGGGTTAATTTGGGGTCAATTTGAGTGCACGAAATATATTAAAACATTTTATGAAAATAATGCATGGTTGACTGTTTAGACTGGAAACACAACCTTAATTTAGCCTCTCCTCGGAGAACCCCAGCCAGGACAGGTTTTAGGAATGATGAATGGATTTCGAAGTACACATGTTTGAGTTTACCTTCTGTGTGAATGTGTGGGTGGTTGGTTGTTCCAAAAACATGTCCTGGCTGGGAGAAGGGGGCGGGAGTTTCGGGAAGAGGGCTGAGAAACTGTGTCTGAAAACATACTCAGTCCTTTCAACAGTAATTTTTTTATTAACTTTGGTTAAAAAAAAAACGACAGAAAAATAAAACAAAACACATAAAAAGAAAATATACTATATTTGAATGGGCAAACACATAACTCATATTATGCAAACAAGCTTTCAAACTCCTGTTGTCTTTCTAAACAACGGCATACAAAGCTGGTATACAGTAAATACACTGCATATTATTTGTTGTTCCACTGAAAAGTCTCGTACACTTCCTTTTCTTTTCCATTTTCACGTGAAATAAGAGACTGCTAATCTCTCTTGTAAAGATGTTGTGGTATTGTGCTTCTTTGAACGAGAAAATAATCTTGTGAGACAAAGAGGCAAAGCTGTATTGCCAATTCTTCCCATGGTTTTTGTTGCATGAAGAGGACAGGATGTTGCATCTGATACCCAAGGTGGTAATGTTTTTGAAGTGGGAGGAACCATTTTGAGGCCTAGTGGCAGGTCCATTGGACCTTAGGCAGTTTGCTTCAGCACCATAAATTGCATTGTAAGATTGCTGGGGATTAGAATTCTTCCATGTTAACTATTATTCTGTAAAGTGCATGCTCTGTGAAGGACACAGGCCTGGGCCTCTCTCCCATCCCTCATGCGGTGTTCTCTCTGTCTGCAGCGGGTGATCAGAAGCCGCAGTCAGTCCATGGATGCTATGGGCCTCAGCAATAAGAAGCCACATACTGTGTCCACCAGTCACAGCGGCAGCTTCGGACACAACAACCCAGACATTCCCAAGCCCCCCGGAATAGTAAGTGCTTCCACAACCCTCAGATTTGAATAACAACCTCTACCAACAGGAGCTTTCCACCATTAGGGCTGGATTGCTTAGGACAGTGTTTTTCAAGTCCATTCCTCAAGACCACCAGCTGGGCTGACTGTAGTGCAACCAAACCATGTGCAAGCTTTTTCCCCATTTAAGAAATAACTTGTGCACAAGGAAGTGCACAATCTTAATCTAAATCTTAATCTCAATCTTAATCTTAATCTAATTAACCCCCTATCCACATATAGTGATATGCATGAAACCTGTAATGTTGGTGTGGCTTTATAATTGACGTTAGGAAACACCGGCTTTTGGAATATGTGTAGGGGTATAGAGTCTTTCTGCAACACACGATTAGAGCAGAAATGTGGAAGCTCACATGGTAGGTGCAAGGCATGGAGGCCATCTACTCCTTACTGGAATCGGCCAGGGGATGCAGACCATGTGGAAATCTTTGCACCTGGATGCAGGGAAGCACAGTTTGCCATTGCTACTGTTAGACGGTTACTAGATATGTCAATTGTTTTCCGCAGATGTCTCCATAAGGGGCTCCATGTTATCTATGGCAGTTCTAGTCAAATATAGTCATCTACAAAAATGTTTAAAATATGACTTATCATTAAAGGCCATCAGTAAATAACTACATCCTGTAAGTTGCTTACAGTGAAGAATGGGATCATATAATTTCTAGCAGAGTTTTACTCTTTCAGTTTTGGATCCATGTTGCTAATATTAACCATTTGTTGTTGCAAGAAACCCATTCTATGCATGATTTCTCATTTTCTCTTTCTTTTTTTCCCTCCCTCATTCTTTTTGCCTTGCTCCTTTGTATCTCATCCTCTTGCTCTGTTTTTGGTGCGTTTTTGTCTCTCGTTGCCTAACATACTGTCTCTGACATGTCATTTGCCTTTCACTTTATGGCACACTCTTCCTCTCGCCATTATCTGCTTCATACCATCTTGCTTCTCACCTCTCTCTGACTCACTCTCTCTCTCTTTCACTCTTTCTCATGCTCATGCTCCTCTGACCTTCGCCTCTGTCATATTCTCTCTTCCCTCTCACTGACACTCTCTCCTCATCTCGTTGACTTTTTGCCACTCTTCCTTTCTTCTATCTGACATGGTCTCCCCATTTCTGTCTCTCCTCCTTCCTGTGCTTTGCTCTATTCTGCTTGCCAGTCATTGCTCGTGCCAGGGAAAGCACCCACTAGGCATGGACGCCGCGGCAGCGCCATAGGCATAGGAACCATAGAAGAGGTGGATGCTTATCTCCTGCTGTCTGACTCTTCTTTGCATGATGAGGTTACTGGACCTGCAAGGAATTGTATTGGGATCTCTACTGGGATGACTTGCTTTCCTGTGCCACCTGTGTGCCATAATCATTATCCAACCATCATCCTCATCTCACAAATATCACTATTTAATTAAGTCCTAAATTCTCACCCCTAACATTATGACCCAGTGGGCTGCAAGCCAGCTGTATGAGAAGGGTGCGTTCTGATGATGCCCTTTTTGGGCATGTTGTTAAGCATGTTTGGAATGATTATGACCATGCAGAGTGTGTATGTTGTGTGCCTGTGTTAGGTTAGGCATCATGCTCTACTCCTGAGGATAGACTCAACCAAATCCAGTGTTTGGTCTTCTACTGTACCATGAACCTGCACACAGGTGTTCCCAGTACAATACCTTTCTAAGGTCTTTGATTACTTCTCTCTGCTTGCTATGCTATGATGCTAATACATGTATAAATTAATAATGTGAGTAATAAAGTCAGGTGGTCTGATTGCTGGAGCATCATAATTGTAGGATGATAGTTATTGGGAAGCTCATGTCTGGGTCTTGCCTCCCTAGTATCGGGGCCAACAGGTGGGAAATGTCCAGGAAAAGAATAAAATGCATCACAAAGTAGCACATTCACACTGATCTCCCCCAGGATCTGATCTGAACATTTGCAAGATAGATTATTTCACGGTTCCTTATTAGACATGGGCGAGATTTTAATTGAAGTTCATGAACCAGGTAAAACTTGGCCTTTTTTTGGTGTAAAATTTTTCAAAATGTGCATACTGAGCAAAGAATATCGCCCAACATTAAAAGCCCTTGTGACCCTTCATATACTGCTATTTTTGCTTAATTGTGGCGAAAAGTGGGAAATGCTGGCAAAATATTGCTGAAACGGGCAAAAATGGGAAGTTTAGCAAAAATGTCACACAAACTCAAAATGTAAGTAAATATGCTAAAATAAATTGGCGAACAACATTGGAAGACATTTACACATCTGTGCTTCTTACTGTGCCTGGTACCATTTTAGATCATTACGTTAGGGGGCTCCCTTTGCAGTGCTAAAGAAAAGATGTTTAAATATACATTCAGAAAGTTTCCTGGCCTCTTGATTCTTTCTACTTCACTCTAATTCTGAAACTGTATTCCGCTAAAAAAGTTCTAAGTGCTCGTTAAAGAATGAAGCGTGAGCGTGTTCTATCTTAGGGGGCCTTCTTTATTCCCTTGTGTCCGAGTTATATTGCCTTATTACATTTTACAGTGTTAATAATGACGTTCACATCCTTAATATTGCTCAGAAGTAGCTATTTGTGAATATGGGTAGCATGCTCATATAGTCCGAGGAATTCATTCTTAACACTGCCAGAATGGTAAGATTGATAATACAACAGTATAGAAACGTCCATCCAAAAATCAACATATTTTACAATGGTGAATACTGCAAAACTTTAAATCTAGGACAGAATCTCTGGTACCTGATTGGTACCTGATTGGATGTAGAACCAGCAGTAGCTCTGGTCTGGAATGATTTATAAGGGGGACGGGACAGACGCTCCTCGGTCATGTAGGTAGATGGACACATTGTGTTGGTAGTGTACTGTAAGAAGTGTCCATTAGGCTGGCACATTATACTCTCATAACATGATGCCATGTTGAAGGAATTGAATGTCTTCCAGTCGCTGATTGTTCCAGGCAAGAGTCCGACCAGAAAGAAGTCCGGTCCCTTCAGCTCCCGGCGGAGCAGTGCGATTGGCATAGAGAACATTCAAGAGGTTCAGGAGAAGAGGTGAGATTGTATATGAGATATGATATGTCATTATAGCCGTGTCTTCCAGGAAGACCACATAGATGTGGACAGAAAGAGAATGAATGAGTTCATAAACTCAGTTCATCCCTAGAGGTCACACACTGTATCTTTCAGATAGAGACTGTCCTCTATCCTGGCGATATCATATATTTTAAGCATGTGCTTTAGGAACTTACTTTTAATATTAGTGAACCTTAAGTAAAAGCAGAGATTGGCATGATTTTAGCTGTGTAATATTTGTGTGAATTGTTTGTCAGAGAAAGCCCAACTGGTCCCGAGAAGACTCTGGACGATGGGAATTCCTCGCAGGAGCCCAAATCAGAGAATTCATCCAATCACAGCTCTCCAGAAATGCCCACCACGAAAAACAGGTACATCACCTGCATCATAACTGGTGTAAATTCATCCACTCCGTGTTTGACTCTCACTGATTCCAAAATGAGTCTTCTGGAGCGGGTCAAACCTGCTATTGGTCTATGCACATCATAACACTCGTGCATTATAACCACAGGTGGCGTCTGATACTATGTATTCAATAACTACATGATAGTAAGAATGGCTTTCTTATGACATTATGGACAATACATGACAGATGTTTATCATGTCACTGAATCTGATGAAAGGTACCTTGCGTTCCTCTGGGTTCTTCTCTTTACAGAATGGACTCTGCACAGAAACCCGAGACCCCGAGAGATTTCTCACGGTCCTCCTCCAGTGCAAGTAGTTTTGCTAGTGTGGTAGAAGAGAATGAGATGTTGGATGAGGATGACACAGGAATGGTAATATAAACAGATTTCCCCCGTATAATGCTTATACTGTATCTCCATCAAACCGTGTGCTCGCTGCATGGCTGGGAAGATAGACCTAACCGTTTCAATGCCGCAGCAATGTATTGTGTTACCGGCTGCAAAGCAATGTTTTGCACGCTGCTCTAGTACTGAAGTGGTTAATGTAATATGCCACTTAACTCTGTCACCATGAGGTGGTAAGGGCAGGCTCATTTTGCATCAGTTGCAGTCTGTCTGTGTCAACATGCATTGGGGGAGACTGACCGAAGCTCCCATATATATACTGTACTATTCAGTATAGGGTATTACATCATCCAGCAATGAGAAGGATAGAGCTGATGGACCATCGTTCTACCCCTATATTACGGTGTGATCCTGTAGTTTGCAGTAAAGACTGATAACACTTTAGTTTGGGGTACACTTACACTGTGCGGCCGTTCTCTTTCTGTTATACTGTGTCACTCTGAGTGACAAGGACAGACCCAGTGGATCATACACTGTACAGTATATACTGCAGCACACAGTCTTTCACACTTTTCTCTGGTTTGTTTTTTTTCCTGCAGGAAAGTGTCTCCTCCTCAGGAACATCGCACAAGAGAGACTCCTTCATATACAGCACTTGGTTAGAAGACAGCACGAGTAGTGTCAGCACTGCCAGTGGCGGCAGCTCCTCAGGTACCTAAGCAGCACACCTTGTGGGCTCTGCCCTGGGTGCTTTTCTACCACCTCTTTCTAGCATTGAATACTGTGCAGGTCTCTGTCAGCGAAGGTGTGAAGAGTAAATGCTATGGAAGTCCCTTCAGGAGGGAAGGGCCCAAGCTGAACAAGCACGCCTCCTGCTGATAGTTCTAGCCCTTGCATCACCAAATAACTGCTCTTGAAATTAGAATTAGTTGATGTATTACTCTTTTATGACACATGTATCTAGAGCAGGGAGTGGCCAACTCCAGTCCTCAAGGGACACCAACAGGCCAGGTATTAGAGATATCCCTGCATCCGCACAGATGGCTCAATCCGTGGCTCAGTCATTCTGACTGACCCACTGATTGAGCCACCTGTGCTGAAGCAGAGATAGCCCTAATACTTGACCTGTTGGTGGCCCTTGAGGATTGGAATTGGCCACCCATGGTCTAGATTAAGGTTGACAGCCGATCAATGTCTTTCTTTTTTAACTATTCACTAAACAGATGTATCATTAGCTATTGTTAAATACCATTCTAGTGAATGATAGCTAATTACTGTTCTATTTTAGTGAATTCCCCTATTTGTTTCTCTCTCCTATCTCTTGACTCTGTTTTCTTTCCCTTGGTGTACATTATTCTGTCTTGTTTTATATCCTTCCTCCTAATCTCTGATATTTTATTTTGTCCTGTCTATCCTTTCTCCAATCTAATTTGGATCCTGATGCACACCCCTGAATTCAGTTCTCATGAGAAGCAGGGTAATTCACAGTTAATAACGCATCAGTTACCATTCAGCTGAGACCACGGAGAGATAGAGAGACTTATGCAAGGATAATATAAAGAGCTGACACTAGAATGCCAAGCAGGGTCTTCTACTGCACTGTGCACATCCATTACCCTCCAGCCTTGTGTGCTCTTTACCTTGTTTTCCTCCTTTCCTATGACCCAGGCTTTCCTCGACCAGAAGTCCCCAAATCAGAAGACCCCTCCTATCCAGAGATCAAAATACAGTTGGAGGAGACGGCGAATCACACAGCCAATCAAGTGAGAGCTTCCATCACCTCTTCATCTAATTGGACATTGTGGCATTTACTGTAGCAAATTGTGTGTCCGCCTATGCAGTGCAATCTGTGTATACTGTACATCGCACATAAACATTTACATTAGACATCAAACATCTTTCTAGTGACTTTTGGGGCGATTCACATGTTCTATGTTTGGGCGACCAGTCCAAAGCGACGAAGTCTAATTTAACACGTGGGAGGAACATTTTAGTTAATTAGTGTGATGTTCCTGTAGAGGGAGCTGTGCCAGACACCCATCAACTTCCCATTTTGTTGACCCTGCTTTTTTTCCCTCCTACGTTACCTCCATGGTCCTGTCTGTGTATGTGTTTGTGCAGCGCTGCTAGTCCTCCCCACCTGAGTTCTCCGTGGACGATCCTCTGTTCCAGCAGGTTAGCCCTCTCTCTGCCAATCTCCTATATACTCAGTTATGTGTATGTGACTTACTGTCTCCTAATTATCCTTCTGTCCATTCCTATCAACTGTAAGTCTCTGATTCTTCCTACTGATACTATCTGCACAGGTCTCTTTCTGTTTCTTTCCTTCTCTGTTTCTACATTGATTTATCTCACTCTGTTTCTCTCTTTCACTGTCTGCCTGTGATTCCTCTTTATCTCTTCCAGCTCATTGTCCCTCTTCTTCTGTCTTTTTCCTTTCCTCCTCTTTCCTCCTCTTTATCTTGTCTGCCTCCTACTCCAATGTGCAGGATTTCCTCATACTTCCATGTGCACATTTTCCACTGAAAAAAATGCATTTTTAGAGCTTGCGCTCCTATTAGTACCCGCTGTAGCTGAACAAATACATAATGGTGTGCCAATTGCTGTCGGGGTTCTGATGCTGTAGTAGATCCTGTTGTGTGAATAGTTTCAATAGTAGGAAGGCAGCGGGCACTCGTAGAGTTGACAATAAAAGTTTCTTTATTGAATTTTACATATTGCTCCGACGCGTTTTGGTCCCAGCGGAGATTGTGTTCTCCCTGCACCCACAGCCCTCTAATCTTAAATAAAAACTCAGGATAGCTTTTTTTCTGAGTAGTGGGGATGTGGTGTTTGTGAGGGGATAGGCAGCATTAAGGACTCCAGTAGCTGTCATTATTAGAGGGCTCTTACAAATCCGAATCAGAAGATGGAAAATGCTGGCATGGTCATTTTGAAAGTGGGGATGTAACATGACGGCACACAATGTTATTCTGGTTTTAACACCTTTCTTCTTAATTCTGCCTTCCTTACATTTGCTACCTCACTACTCCTTACTCAAAGGGTCTGCAGAGGAGGCGGAGGCTGAAGGATTTGCGCCAGACCCCCGTCTTTGACACAGCAGACAGTGATTGCCCCACCTCCAAGTCCAGCCTACGGACGTCACGCTTCTAACACAGCCACGGGTCTCCTCCTAATTCCCATTGCTTGAGTCTCTTCGTGACACTCCCATTTTCTCTGCATACAGAGACTGATCTCCCTGTTGGAACAGAGGAGAGGACTTGGACAGTTCCAATATAAACATTGACTTTTTGGAGCACTGTAATTTAAAAACATGCAAAAGTGTGAGGACACGCGTGGTTTAAGCAAAGCCTGGCAGTCAATTTCAGAAGTTCCAGATGTTTGTTCTAAAGCCATCTCATCTTCTTTCTTACCTGTGGCTCATTGGATTACACAGCTGAACCAACCAAGTAACACGTCGTTATCTCTCCTAAAGAAGCATCTGCTCCAACAATCGTTGTAAAAATAACTTATTATAGTTCTACAAACCTGCGCTAAAGTACTAGTAGGTCCTTGACACTTAAAACAAAGAGTCTTTGCTAAAATAAATGAAGTGCTAAGAACCAAGGGACCCTCCCTCTTGCTAACATACTAGACCAGATGACCACAAGAGGTTGTGCAAGGAAGAGGAGCCGGCGGCTTCCAGTTTGGATTTGGGGCGTCATGCCTAGAGTTGCTGAGGCAATTCCACCGCGACATCTTTACTCGTGAATATTTCTGGAGATCACCACTCAGGGTTACCGAGACATTGGTGTTAATATTGCCCTGGTGAGTATCTGCAATGGTGATCCCAGATAACATGGTACCAAGAACTCTGTTTTTGTGTTTGTTTTTATTTCTCAGGACATCCTGCAATGCACAAGTCTTGGAACTCAAGGGAAGTGTGAGGGAAAGAGATATTCTAGCTCATGCTTCTGGAAAGGAAAAGTCAACTTTATCCTTCTAGAATGGAATTATGAAGCAGTAATGGGTACCCAGGACATGCTACATGGAGGGGGAATATCAATACCATTCTGAAACAATCATGTATTTAAAAGTTTACTGTAAAATTAGCTTCACTCCACCAGCCCGTGTGCAGCCTGCATGCTCGTAGCAGTCTTGTGTCAAGGCACCGTCTGTGTTTTCTGTGTTTGTCTGGTACAGTGTCATAACGCACTCACGCATGTGATTTCTCAGAGCTGGAGATTACAATCCAATCTAGGTGTTTATAGAAGGGATCTCCTGGAAGCCCTTGGGAGCACATCATTTATTGAAGAGAGTGCTTGCAGGTAGGCTTGATTACAGGTATTGACTGAAGAGATCCCATGACAGTCATATGGGAAAAAATCTTTTGTAAAGAACTTAAATGACTTCCGTTAAATTTGAAGATTCTCATAATGAGAGAGATGCATTCATTTTATGGGAAAATGTAAGGGCTACTTCAATAAAGACTGAAGCGACCATTTAGGGTGATGTCAACGAGAATGTCCCAAATGGACTTTATTAAATTAGCCACTATTAAGGATCCCTTTCTTTACCTACCATACCCACGTACAGATATAGCAGATCTTATTACCCCTGTTAGCACAGAATGATGCAAGAAGTAACTAAGTAAATATTGCATGCATTATGGAGACTACACACGGTACCATTGTTTTTGCGGTAAACCTTGCGGGGATAACTATGTAGCATTAATGTGTAGCGTAATAAAGTCTGCTACATTTGTGCATGAAGATTTGTTAAGTGGTTCAATGGGGCCTGCAGTGGACTTGATAAGATGCATCACAGTCCTGTGTAGTGCTCATGGAAAGTGGACCGGCAGTTAGACTCTGGGGCCTCACAATATGCACATACCAAGGGAAATACCCTGTTTGTACTTGGATCACAATGTCTCTTAAAATAAGGGTCTTCTAACTAACAGCTCCTGTGTATGTAAACTTAGCCAGTTTTGTTAATATTTTTTTTTTTGCACTGGATGCAAAAGCTTCTAAAAGTCCAGCTGGCAGCCCACATTATTAGGGATAAGACCAGCCAGACCTGGTTTTATACCACATTTACTCTAACTAAAACTGCAAGTGGCATTGTACAGTTGACAACTACATTTTCGGAGCCTGTTTCTGATCATTAGTAGCTATGCAGCCATCGTACTTAAGGGCAGCAACTTGAATATCATCCTACTGTCCCTGTACGCCAGCTTTTATACTTCTGGTCTGGCTCGTCAGGTTGCCTGAGCTCTGTATCACTTAAACCAGTGAAGCCAAATGCACACATCTAGTACCATGGGGCCATTTATTATATATAAACAAGACATTTGGGGCACAACGTTTCGGGCACAGAAAATCCCTCGGGTGAATGCCAAGGGATTTTTTGTGTCCCAAACTAATTCTTCATAATGCAGGTATCCTCTAGGACAGAGGTACAAAGTAGAGCTCTACTCACAAGTTCATAATGCAGTTCTTCATTTATTGCCACAGCCAAGAACAGTCATATGGACCTTTCATCAGGTGATTTCAACACCTACTTGGCTGCACAAGCAGGATTCTCCTCACCTGAAACTATTACCCCGCACTTTGGAACTATACTATATTTTTTGTGCCCCCCCTTCCCCTCCCCCATGTCTTGTTTATATATAATAAATGTGTGCGTTTAGCTTCTCTGGTTTATGTGATATCGTGTTTGTGATAGTTTTCGGGGGATCTTGCCTGTAAGAAGACCACACAGCACCATCAAAACGACTTAAGGACACATTGGGAATGGAAGGAGTTTAGGGCAAGTACCAATTTTAACTGGACGTTGCCTAAACTCTCAGTGGCATACTGTAAGTTAGGCCAGGAAGACTCAGAAATTCACACAAGGTTAGAATTTCTAGGCTATGCTTTTATAATGACACAGAGCAGCTACAGGTTCAGCCTGTAACTCAAGACTCTGCAATTCTGGGATGTTACAAAGATACAGATCACCTAAACAGGCCAAGTTAGTTCAGTATTGGTATGGGAGATTTAGAATGTCCAAACTGGAGTAAACTGCCCTTTGTATTAAAAAGGAAGTCTCAGCGAGTTCACAATTTTAAAGTACCCGTTCCACTTAGCTACAGATATTGGATTTAGATTTTGTTATAAGGTGAAAGTGCTCATCTGTGCGATGCAAGTCTACTGAACTTACAGTACATGGAAGTCACTCGGCCTAAACTCCAAACATCAGAACAGCAAAGTCCAACATAATACGCAATGCATACTGCATTTGCTAGGGAAAAGTTCATGGATCATACTTAACATGCTATTATAAGACCACTGTAAGATCCACAAGCAATAAGTGTTTCAATATAAGAGTCTACAAATTCCACTGCCCATGTCTGCTGGGGTTTAGTATCCAGTATTATTGTACATCCTATTCATGGATCCTGATCTACTGTATGTGCGCAAAGTGACCCATGCAATGGTGTTCAGTACAGCAGGCCGTTAATTGAGTGAGTGAGCACAGCAATGTAGCAGCAGAGAGTTAGCATGTGTGTATATAGTTATTCTTCTTAACGGACTTGTATATCAGGCAAACAGTTCCCTCTTGTGGCTTATTGTTGTAATGACATCACTCCACGTCTAACTGCCCACATGTACTGTTACTGTGTGTAATAATGAGTTAACCTTTTGCTTGTTTTTACTTTGACTATGCCAGTGTCACATTACTTTAACAGTCTTTACACCCCACCAATTCCCTTATTGAAGGCACAAAAAGTGAAGTTGAAAATGAAAAACACTATTTTTGTCATGGAATGAGATAATGTGTCGTTGTGTTTCTTGTTTTTTTCTTTGTGTCCTTCCGTGTAAAAAAAAAAAAAAAATATACTATTTATCTGAAGGATACGATAATATTATTTGTAAAAAGGCTCTGAAAAAGATATATGGACTGTAGAGAATTGAAATAAATTATGTACATATTGTGTTGTTTGTGTGTTTTTAAATATTGTCTTGCTACGTATTTAACTTCAAGAATGATGTGCGACCCATCACTAGACATTAGTGTTGCATACTGACGCCTATATGGCCCATAAACAATAAGTGATACAACGCCATAGGGCAGCTTGTAAGGCTGAAATTACTGTGCTCACGATGGCGCATGCGTGGGGAGAACAACAGCCCTCTTCCCTATGAGGCCGCCCATAGTGCAGGCGACCAATGCAGAGCAAAGTGCAATTTGTCTGCACGAAACGCGTAGAAGGTTGCAGCCTTCTGTTTTTATGTCCACACAATAAAGAAACTTTTTTGCCAGACCTGCCATCACCCCCTTCTTTTGCTGTGCGTTGCACCAACCCATATTGCATTGGACTCTTCCCTATGAGGCCGCCCATAGTGCAGGCGACCAATGCAGAGCGGCCGCGCGGCAGATTTTTAAGAAGGCAAATTATTTTGTCTTTTCACGCGACGGCCGCGTCACGTCAGCTGTTCAGCCAATGAGGGCGCACCAGCCTGGTGACACGTCCGCCGCGCCTCCCCAATCGCTGGAAGCTCAGTTCACCCATCGCCCAGGTGAGAGGCGCGCGCGGCTCCATCGCGCCCCCACTATAATCTCAGCCTTAGGCCCATGCAAGTGAAGGGCCTGTTATTATATAGAATAACAGGTGAGTGCAATATGCTTTTATTGTTTTAGAATACCGTACATTTAATACCGAGTTTAAATATATTATGGGGAAATAGACTGACATTGTAATCCATATAGCACTCTGCAATCGCTTTGTAATGAGATATGTATTAAAATTGTGCAATTTGCTCTTAGTCACAACGCACACATTTACATCGGCGTGGATTTGTGCCAGCGACAAGCGCGCAGCTTCCTAATCTCGCTTCTTATACTTGCCGTATATCTCTTCGGAGCAGATTTTAATGCCACCTAAACCTGGCAGATTTATAACACCGTGAGGAAACTTGTTGAGACATCTCATTGTAATATTGTACTCACGCTGCCCCCCCCTAATTCCTCCTAGAAAGGCCCGAAACGCGTTTGGGGCAAATGAAACCATGTTCCTTGTCAAATTGACGCCGTTTGCACCGGTTGCGGCCCAATGCTCCCGCTTGCGATACTACATAGTACATATCCCCCTCCACCCTTTCCGCCTCACTCACAAAGAAGTAGTGTTGAAGAGTAGCAATTGCCTGCGGTGTGACCTTTACATCACATCTACAGCCATTAGCAACGTGATCCTTCTAACCAGTACATGTTTCAACGTACATTTATTGGGAAGACAGAGAAGTGCAACCGTTTGTAAAAAAAAACCTTTTCAAGCGTCTGGTCTTGAAGAACATTTTACGGATTTTGGACCAAATCATGGAGCTGCTTTAATATATTTTGTAACTTATGTATATGTTTTTCAGCCAGCTCCCCAGTTTCTCATCCTGTGCACTGTCCTACTTCTATCCTCAGTTACAGGGGTGCCCGGGAAAGCATCTTTGCACAAGATGCTCCCCTCTGGTGAGCAAGGAATGAAAGAGTTTTAATCTATTGATAATCTAGGTACCAGGCTGCTAACAATTAGAACCACAATGCCTTGATCTCGAAGATTCTTATTGGCAAGATAAAAACTGCACACAGAGATGGAGCTGAGAAGGAATATTTTCCTCTTGGGGATATTGAGATGGGCATCTGAGAAGGGATATTGGAACCAGAGGCTTGTGGGAGGGTCTGTTATACGTGCTGATAAACGTGCCGTAAGGATTTAGTAAGGTGTATTTTTAGGGCCTGTGAAGATATTTGGTGTTCCTGTGAGCCTTTTTGGAAACTTGAAACAGTCATTGACCCTACATGGTCATTTCTTTTTCTTTTTTATATTTTGTTTAACACTCTACTATATATATATATATGTATGTATGTTTGTGTGTATATATATATGTGTATATATATATATATATATATATATATATATATGTAGAGGTATTACTACCGTGTTAGCCGAGCTTTAATAATCAAAAATGAATAGACGATACCGTTCTGTGGCTAACAAAATTCTTTTATTCTTGCGAGCTTTCAAGATACACTGATCTCTCCGGCGATGTAACAATGAATGAAGCTAAAAAGGGTTTTAAACTTAAAAACAGTGCATACTGGAATGTGATCTGTGATGGAAGACAATCCCTCCCCCCGTGCAGTTTTATGGCTAGAGGTGATAAAATGTCCCTGAATGTCAGTGGTGTGAGAGTATGTGTGTGTGTATGTGAATATAAATAGGTAAAGAGCCCACAGTGTACACAGTGCTTTACAAAATGTGTGTGTGGAGTGGAGGTGTATATCAATGTTGTGGGTAGGTGTGGAAGTGTAAGAGGCTGTGACATAACTACAATAATGTGTGGAAACTACGTGGTCCCTATTGATATATAGGGATGGAATTACATAGAGTGTATGTGTAAGAGACAGCTGTGTGTGTATATATATATATATATATATATATATATATATATATATATAAGGAAAAAAAAGCGCCAAATCCTAGTGCATTACTGTGCAAAATAGATATATTTAATTCCCAAAAATCTCAATAAAAATGAACTCACAAACATAAAACAATTAAAAGCATTGTATGAGATATACTCATGCTCCTAGGACCAGGAAACGCTGCTTTGCTGCTGTAGTCCCTCCGTGACTCCACTGGAACAGATTGCTGCCTCCGTTGTTCACTGCCTGCAGGAACTGACGTATCAGGCACTCCACGATGGTCTCTCCCCCGGTATACACCAAACAGTTGATCTTTAGTTCCCACCGGGGACGGTTGAAGTCGCGGACCAGCGGGTGACGTCACGGGAACAGTTCTAATTACCGGACCGGTACAGATACTCAGCAGTTCAATGGCAAGCGTTGCAAAGTCCACTGCACACCTTAGGGAATATATATATATATATATAGCGCAGTATGTATGGACATGGCCTTAGCATTCATGGGCAGAGAGTTCTCTCATGTCAGTAATGACTCATAAAATGTAGGTCTCGATTTAGGCCATCGCTAAGTGTCCCGAACAGTTGCATAAATTTGTATTCATGCAGCCGTCTCTCTTTCGGGGCTCTGAGATTACCTTTGAGTATGGCCACCTTCAGATCGTTCATCTTGTGGCCAGAGTCACTTCGTTTTGTCTTTTTCATATATATATATATATATATATATATATATATATATATATATATATATATATTATATATAATAGCATGTTTTTGTATAGCACTGCTAGTTATACGAAGCACTTTACAGAGACATTTTGCAGGCACAGGTCCCTGCCCCGTGGAGCTTACAAGCTATGTTTTTGGTGCCTGAGGCACAGGGAGATAAAGTGACACCAGGAATTGAACCAAGCTCCCCTACTTCAAACTCTCATTGCCAGTCTATACATTTGGTCGCCCCGGGCGAGTGGATTTAACATCGTGGCGAGCTGTTCGGCGAGTAGATTTTTTGGTGATTTGTCAACCACTGTGTGTGTGTGTGTGTGTGTGTGTGTGTGTGTGTGTGTGTGTGTGTGTGTGTGTGTGTGTGTGTGTGTGTGTGTGTGTGTGTGTGTGTGTGTGTGTGTGTGTGTGTATGTATGTGTGTATGTATGTATGTATATATATATATATATATATATATATATATATATTGCCCCTGGAATATAATAAAATATCCAGCGCAATTGTTTCACTTTCCTTTCTTGCTCCATGTCAAGGCAAATATCCATGTTCAAAACGAATCTTATATACTATATTAGTGAAAGCACTGTATGCCTGGATGTCCGGTGTCCCTAGGGGAAATCTCATTGGTCCCTTGGGCCGCCCGCCCCCGCACACCTCTCATTGGCCTGAGGCGGAGTGACGGGCCACACACACACACACACACACACACACAACACAGCAGCCCTATACACACACACACACACACACACACACACAACACAGCAGCTCTATACACACACACACAACAGCTCTATACACACACACACACACACACACAACACAGCGCTCTATACACACACACACACCCCCTCTGTCCGCCCCCCCCCCCCCCATCACGTGCGCCGCCCTGCACTGGCTCCGGACGGGAAGCGCGGCCCTCCTACCCCAGCCGCTCCCTTACCTCCTCGGCGCTATCACCCGCTCAGGTAAGTCACTGCGCGTCCCGCCTCAGCCTCAGGCACACTGCGCGTCCCGTCTCAGCCTCAGGCACAGTGCGCGTCCCGCCTCAGGCTCAGGCCCACTGCGCGTCCCGCCTCAGCCTCAGGCCCACTGCGCATCCCGCCTCAGGCACAGTGCGCGTCCCGCCTCAGCCTCAGGCCCACTGCGCATGCCGCCTCAGCCTCAGGCCCACTGCGCGTCCCGCCTCAGCTTCAGGCCCACTGCGCGTCCCGCCTCAGCCTCAGGCCCACTGCGCGTCCCGCCTCAGCCTCAGGCCCACACAGGGCGCTTCCTACCGCCGCTCAGCCGGACGGCACATCGGGGGACCAAGCGGGCGCCGGGGGGGGGGGGAGCGCGAGTCTCAGGCCCACACAGGGCGCTTCCTGCCGCCGCCTGCACGCCTCACTCAGCAGGACGGCACATCGGGGGACCAAGCGGCCGCCGGGGGGGGGGGAGCGCGAGTCACAGGGAACGGGGGGGAGGGGGGCGAGCCGCGAGTCACAGGGAATGGGGGGGGGGAGTCACGGGGAACGGGGGGGGGCCACCAGCCGAACCAGCAGGGGGACGGACGCACGGAGGAGGGGGGGAAATGCCCATACATAAATTATGACAATACATATGCCCACTGCTCTCCACCCCCCCCCACTCCCCTTTCCCCCCCCCACTCCCTTTCCCCCCCCCCACTCCCCTTTCCCCATCCCCACTCCCCTTTCCCCATCCCCACTCCCCTTTCCCCGTCCACCACTCCCCTTTCCCCCCCCACTCCCCTTTCCCCCCCCCCACTCCCCTTTCCCCCCCCACTCCCCTTTCCCCCCCCCACTCCCCTTTCCCCCCCACTCCCCTTCCCCCCCCCCACTCCCCTTTCCCACTCCCCTTTCCCCCCCCCACTCCCCTTTACCCCCCCCACTCCCCTTTACCCCCCCCACTCCCCTTTACCCCCCCTCCCCACTCCCCTTTCCCCCCCCCGCTCCCCTTTCTCCCCCCGCCCGCTCCCCTTTCTCCCCCCCCCCCCGCTCCCCTTTCTCCCCCCCCCCGCTCCCCTTTCTCCACCCCCCCGCTCCCCTTTCTTCCCCCCCGCTCCCCTTTCTCCCCCCCCCGCCCCGCTCCCCTTTCTCCCTCCCCCCGCTCCCCTTTCTCCCCCCCCGAAACCTTTACAACAAATACTCACCTATTGTTCCACGATTTATAAATAATACTACCTATTACACATTTACATCCCGGGCAACGCCGGGTCTCTCAGCTAGTAAGAACATAAAAAGTAGAACAATCTGTGAAAGGCAGAAACTAATTGTAAGTAAATATCTATATTTAAGACAGATAGGAGACTAAAATACAATGCACTCATTATGCTCATGTACATTTTATTACCCAGAATCCTTGCCTGCCGTTTCACTTCTGTATGAAGACACTAGGGTGAAGGAAGTTGGCTTTTGAAGCTGATAGAAGACACTAAAGATGGAGGTTTGTTGTTTTTTCCCTAAGTTTCTTGCTGAATAGTGGTAGGCTGCAGTCTAAAATAAATATGGTACAGAGACTTCTGCTTGCCACAAGACGGGCGGGTGGTGGGCTGGTCCAGGAAATAGACCAGGTGCTCTCCTGTGTGCTCTGGAGGGCTCTCCAGCTGGGGTCCCCGGTCAGGTGGGGAGCTAACTCTGAGGGGAGTTCCCTCCACTGGGGCCTCTTGCCCTTGTTTGCTGGTAGTGCCTGTCTTCATATTGTATCAGTGTGGGCAACAAGAGAGTACGGCCTATCCTTGGCATGCCACAGAAACATTACAGAGACATGAGGAGGAGGTGTTCCATTTTAGAGTTGTTACATTTTAATAGTGTCTCCAGTTGTATTTATATCCCCTCAAACCTCTCTCCAAATTATTTAAGGAGAGATTCCTGTGCTGACAAAGGAGCACACCTATGGCACCCTGGGAGATATTCTAATAGCTATGCAAAGTATATATAAATGAGTGACATCCCACACTTCCTACAGTATAAGGCTGTCCATAAGAACTATACTAACTTGACACCAAATGACTGGACTGGTGAGACCCAACAGGATTAGAACCCACAACCTCTGCCACTCTGGGCATCAGCTTTAGCAGATATAAATAATAATGTTATTAAACTGAAACCAATAAGTCTGAAAGGTAGAAATGCTTAACTACTGAATTTACTTTCTGTTGTTATTTACTAACCCAATTTATTAAGGACAAAAAATAATAATATTTCAACATTGCACTTTCAAGTGAACATGATGTGAAAGCACATCCTCGTCAAGGGACATTCTTCTGCGTCGGAGTTGAAGAGGACTTATTACATTTTAATGAAATGTTCTAAATATTATTTCTACAGAGTACTCTCCTGTGTATTTATTTTTTCCAAGGTCATCTGCAAATATTAGATGAGTAAGAATAATAATAATACCACATCAATTTTCCAGGTACGGCACAGCTCATAGGAACGGAAGCATTAGTCATCCCACATGACAATTACCCAATATGATTTAATGGTGTCTTACTCTTTACATCCTGGATTATTCCATCAATATGTTATGTGCTTTTCAAAATCCCTCTAACCCCCAAGCAGATGGATCTCGGGAACACGTGGGTTAAAGTGAACTATTACGGTTGCGATCCCACTTATAAACTAAACAAAAGGACGTTTGTGTAACTGCTATCCGGGAAAATGTATGTACACAATGGCAGCGATTGGGAGGTGTGATGTCTGCTGGTAACATTGTGAACCTTTTTGTGTCGGAAGAGGACCGCAATTTATAATGTTTCCGTTGCAGTCCCCTGTGACTGCAAATGGATGATAGGTTTCATGAAATGCTTTTCAGCAGTGATTTTACTGACATTTAACAATCCCCCTGAGAACAGAAACAAAACAAAAAAGCAATTTCTGATTGCAAACGTATGACTTTATTTGATTCTGCTCCTTTAAGATGATAGCACACCATGTACTGTAGTGCGGTGTTGAAGAGACCACACATGACATGGTTTGTTGCAGTGTGGGACGGCCAGACAATTGAATATAGCTGTAAAGTATCCAGCTGGAAATCCCACACAGTCAGTGCTGCCTCATTTGTTGAAGGTTCACCTGCAGGAGTCATTTCTACCTCTTCTTTAGTTGCCGTGGATGGTCTGAAATGGACAGAGAAATTGCCAGAACTTGAGCACTTGTGTTGTTAGCTGCAGTCCAAGCAATATCCTACATGTGTGTGTGGTTTTTTTTTTAATAAATCAGTTCTGTACTATGAGAAAATACTTGTAGCATTTATTTTAAAAAAATGTTTATAGACATTTTTTATGTATTCTAATGTAACATGCATTTTTGTTTCTATAGCAACCATTTACAAAGTCACATCCCCTTCCTCTTCTGAGACAGGCTCTGGCACACCCCTTTTGCCCTCTATCTAGCAGTGCACCAATTGCATCTAGTGCCTGTCTGGTCACATGATCTTCCACACAGAACTTTGCATCTTGGGTACTCTTCTGCAGCACTGACAGTGATTTAGTGAACCCTCAAACAGAATCTTCGCCGATCGATCACAGGAGAACGGATCGATCGGCAACATAGCTAATCACTTTTCAGTGTGCAGATTGTATTGATGCACATATTGAATGGATTTTTTTTTATTTATTTATTTTTAAATGGCAGCTTTAAGATCTTTCCCTTTGAAATTAGGTTTTTCAGTATACAATTGTGCGGTTAGTATCCAGCAAGTGTGCTGAATCAGGAAAACGATTTTCTTATTGCATACAGATGCCAGAATTGTATATGTCAATCTAAAGGCAAAGTTTATTGAAGTCCCACTGATGTAACTCATTCCTGGGCACGTGGCCTTTCTGACTCAGGAGCACAGTGGCACAGTGGCACAGTGGCACAGTGGCACAGTGGCACAGTTTTTTTTGTCCCAGAACTGTATCACATGTATCAGCAATAAAACGTATTGATTTACTTTGTTACAAATGGTGCAGATTTTGTACCCCAGAATTCCCCAATGTCTTCTGCTCGCTTAAACACGTTGAACTAAGGGAGAGTCGCTACTATGAAGATTTATTCCCAAAGAAAGTAAGTGATATAAACAATATAAGAGCTAAAAACATCCAGAATATAACATTTATTTAAATTCATTCTCAGATTAACTCTTCGGTGCCCGATATGGTAACCTGAGCTTCAATGTTAATAGGGCAGTCATATCCAGACAAATGTCTCCCATCTGTAGATATAATATTACTTATACTTACTGCCTGAATCCATTCATTAAAGGAAGATACACGGGTGAAGACGGTGGGTTTGCTGGTTGCATTGCAGCCCCGGGATGATACAAAGCTGGTAACACCGTGGATATACCACCTGCCATCAGGGGCCTGGCAGTTCAGGGGTCCTCCAGAGTCACCCTGGGAATAGAGATTCAGTGAAGAGGATTGTCCCTGAGAGGAGGAGGCTTGTGTAGTGACACTGAGAGGAGGAGGCTTGTGTAGTGACACTGAGAGGAGGAGGCTTGTGTAGTAATAGTGAGAGGAGGAGGCTTGTGTAGTAATAGTGAGAGGAGGAGGCTTGTGTAGTGATACTGAGAGGAGGAGGCTTGTGTAGTAATAGTGAGAGGAGGAGGCTTGTGTAGTGATACTGAGAGGAGGAGGCTTTTGTAGTGATACTGAGAGGAGGAGTCTTGTGTAGTGACACTGAGAGGAGGAGGCTTTTGTAGTGATACTGAGAGGAGGAGGCTTTTGTAGTGATACTGAGAGGAGGAGGCTTGTGTAGTGACACTGAGAGGAGGAGGCTTGTGTAGTGACACTGAGAGGAGGTGGCTTGTGTAGTTATACTGAGAGGAGTAGGCTTGTGTAGTTATACTGAGAGGAGGAGGCTTGTGTAGTGACACTGAGAGGAGGAGGCTTGTGTAGTGATACTGAGAGGAGGAGGCTTGTGTAGTTATGCTGAGAGGAGGAGGCTTGTGTTGTGATACTGAGAGGAGGAGGCTTGTGTAGTGACACTGAGAGGAGGAGGTTTGTGTAGTGACACTGAGAGGAGGAGGCTTGTGTAGTGACACTGAGAGGAGGAGGCTTGTGTTGTGATATAAAAGCTGTTGTTAGGGTTCGAAGAATAGACACTGTGGGGGAGATTCACTAAGGTGCAACATAGGGGAAAACATCAATTTGTATTGAAGCGGATGGCACTTAATGCAGGACTGCCGTGTGATGACCTATATCTGGGTTTATTAGCATATGGGGCTTATTTTGACAGTCTCTCAGCTGCAAAACTGGGTCAAAAATCAGGATTATATTTAACCAAAGAAAATGATTTCCATTGCAATCGGTCTAATATTTTTCTTTGTAACCGTTTTGCAGCCGGGAGATATGATTTAAATAACTCAACCTGTTTAGAGACCAGTATAACACTGCTTTATAACTCTGACAGGCAGAAACAACAATCCATGGAGCACAGTGACTGGCCTTCCTCTTTCTGCAGGTTGTGCCTTATTACTGTACCTGACAAGGTTTTGCACTCACATTACAGCCAGACTTGATATCCCCTCCAGCGCACACCATGGATTCCTTGACAGTGCTTCCCCACCAGCTCTTCTGGGTGCAGTGAGCATGATCCACAACAGGGAGCAGAGCCTGCTGCAGGATATCGGGCGATGGTCCACCAGCTGCACAGACACAGAGATACAGATAGGCATGTTATGGCAGCACAATATATTGTATGCACACAGGGCTAGATCCCAAAATACTCTGTTATATGTATGTATGTCTTTATTTATATAGCGCCATTAGTGTACATAGCGCTTCACAGCAGTAATACACGTGACAATCATATAAATAACAAATAATACAAATAACAGATCATGGGGATAAGTGCTTCAGATATAAAAGTAACATTGTAGAAGAGGAGTCCCTGCTCTGAAGAGCTTACAATCTAATTGGTGGGGAGAACGTACAAAGACAGTAGGAGGGTGTTCAGGTAAGTGCATCTGCAGGGGGCCGAGCTTTATGTATCGTGTATAGACATCAGGGCTATTAAAATGATGATGCCTAAAATAGTAACATGTCCGTTGTATATGTAATATAGCTGTTAGCTCCCAATAATGTGACGTTGAGAGAGAGTGTGAGTGTGAGAGTTTGCGTGAGTGTGAGAGAGAATTGTGGATCTGGGGCATAATCTATTATTTATTTATTTTGAAGACTTTTAGGTGCAAATTGAAATTAAGCCCCCAAACTGACTGGTTTTTAACAATTTGATGGGGCTTTTGTTATTTTTGTTTTTTAATATATGTATTTTAAAGTTAATGATATGGTTAGCGGGGATTTTACTGGGATTTGTAAGTTTTGCTATGTCTTGTTCCAGAAGACTGTACATTAATTCTCTCTGACACATGTGATGAGGGCACCCTCACAGTGCCAGGCACTTTAATGTATTGGCTGACCACTAATCTTATAGCAAAAATATTTATCCCAAATTGGAACCATGCCATCAAGTCCCAACAATGACAGGCTAAAGTTCATACATACTGTAGAGGCGTCCCCAGCCACTGATATAACATGGGTAATCGTTGGAGAGAAGCTGCCCTGCTGGTGGGAGGCAGCCTAGCTGGACCTCTTTATTTATCTGCACAGTACGCGATAACTTGATCAGGGCGATATCATTCCTGGGGAAGAGAGACCAGCGAGTTAGAGGTCAGTGCTCGGAGATCAAGTCTTAAACCTTCTCTGGTGCCTTCTCCTCTTCACTCCCTCTCTTCTGTTGGGATCCCACACGGCTCTGTCCTTGACCCTCTGATCTTCTCACTCTACACCTCCCCTTCAGGTGAACTACTACAATCTTTTGGCTTTCAGTGCCATCTCTATGCCGATGACACCCAAATGTACCTCTCCTCCCCTGACCTCTTCCCCTTCTCTCCTGTCCAGTGTCACCTACTGTCTCTGTGCAATTTCCTCCCTGATGTCCCACTGTTACCAGAAGCTAAACAGGTCCAAAACAGCAGTAATATTTTTCCCCCTTCCATTGCCACCCCTACACCCAAACGTTCCTTCACTGTCAAGAATAACACAATCTCAACAACTCAAGCCTGGTGTCTAGAGGTCATCTTAGACTCTGATCTCTCCTGCATACCTCACATTCAGTCCCTTATGAAGTCCTGCCATATACACTTCCGAAATATTGCCAGGATATACCCTTTTCTCACTCATGTTGTAACTAAAATCCTAATTCACTCACTCATCCTGTCCCACCTTGACTACAACAACCTTCTCCGAGTTCACATTCCCCTTATCCACCTCTCCCAACTCCAATCCATCCAAAATGCTGCTGCCAGACTCATCTACCTCCCTCACCGCTCCACTTCTGCTGCCCCGCTGCGCAAATCCCTACACTGGTTTCCCATAACCTCCAGAATCATCTTATCCCTCGTCCCCAAATATATACCTAGATGCCCCCGACACTCTGCCTACAACATCCGCCTTTCCTCCTGCCTGATCACTTCCTCTCACTTCTGCCTAAAGGACTTCTCCTGTTCTTTCTGTAATTCTCTACCACGCACCATCAGACTCTCCCCCAGCTTCCAGTCATTAAGCATCTGACTGAAAACTCACCTTTTCAAGGAAGTCTATCTAGTACACCCCTAACCCCCTCCCTGCCAACCCTATTGGTCCAAGCTGTGTGTCAAGACCAACATCCACACCCATCAAACCTGATTGAGGATAGCTGTGCGGCTGGACCGTACTCCACCCTGAGGCATACTCATACTATCCTTTTGCTTCAACATTGTCCCTCATTCCTACTACACTGTAAGCTCTCAGGAGCAGGGCCCTTATTATCTTCTGTATCTGTGCATGTTTGTCCTTACCTGTATGTAACTCTGTTTATGTAATGATCAAATCTCCGTACCGCCATTGTACCACACCGCGGAATATGTTGGTACTTTACAAATAAACAATACTAATAATAATAATAAACTGGCTGTGGATACAAATAAGTAATGTTAATGCCCTGTCCTCTAACAGCATCGGTTTCTGTGTTTAAAAGGCTTTTGTCATAAATAAATAATTATCAAGATATTATTTGTAGTATGCATTCCTTACGTCTGCTCTCACCATCACTGAGCTGACCTGCTATAGGCATCATAAGTATCCCTATAGTAAGTTACACAGTGATTATGAAAGGTACCTACCCGCAAGCAACACAAGAATCGTCCCACTTTGGGTGGACAAAAATGTCTTTGGGGTTGACAGGAATGATCTGTTCTGCTCCTTCCTTCACACTTCGGTCATATTCTCCCACGACCACCTGATATGTCCGGGCGCTGTGACAGGGGAATGTGGATGATGATGTCCAGGTTTTAACAACGCATGAATGGAGAAGACTTCAGATGGTATCGCAAATAGATATAAATATAAATATATATGGATGTCATGTATTGTATAGTTAGATGAAAAAGAGACTCTCCTTTGTGTGAAAATGCTGCATGTTTGTAGTAATAATCCCCTTCCCTTAACCCAGGGGGGCTCAACTCCAGTCCTCAAGACCCTCCCTCCCACCCCCCCACCCCCAACAGGTCAGGTTTTGAGGATATCCCAACTTCAGCACAGGTGACTCAATCAGTGGCTCAGTCAAAGACTGTGCCACCTCTACTGAAGCAGGGACTGATTGAGCCACTTGTGATGAAGCAGGGACTCATTCAGCCACCTGTGCTGAAGCAGGGACTCATTGAGCCACCTGTGCTGAAGCTGGGATATCCACAACACCTGACCTGTTGGGGGGCTCTTGAGGAGTGGAGTTGAGCGCCCCTGCCTTAATCAGTTTGCACTGAGAGTAAGAGTATGAGTAGCAGGCTTACGAGATGCAGTGTCCAGCTGTCATGACCCAGTTCCCAGCGATGAGACTCCCACCACAAGTATGACGGAATTCGTCCCCGCTCTTGTACTGCAACGATATCTAAGGGAAAGAAAGTCGGACACGGTCGGGCACACTGACATCATCTGGTTTATTCCCTGTTGAGCAGATCAAATCTGAGAAATTCATTCGGTTGCTACTGTAAATGTTGCCAGTTTTTCCTCTGCGACATTGCCAGAATCCGCTCTACAAATAAAACTGTACTGCCTGCCCTTACTGTTCCGACTGGACTATTGTCACCCTCTCCACTCTTCCCTTTGTATATTATCTCCCTGTACCGCTCTAGGACATTTGGCTGTGGACGTTTAGCCGCTGCTCACCTTGCCGATGGGACCTCTCGCTGCCGGCCGCTTCGTCGCTAGTGTAAGTCCCTAACCTTGTCCTAAAAACCCCTAATATTATAACCTCTAATACTAGCGCTACCCTCTACCCTAAAAACCTTAACCCTTTACCATAAAACCCTTTACTCTAAACACTTTACCCTAAAATCCTACCCTTAAACCTTAACCTCTTACCCTAATCCCCTACCCCAAAAAGCTTAACTTTCCCTAAACCCCTTACCTTCAACCCCTACCCTAAAAATGTAACCCTTTACCCTAAAACACCTATCCTTACCCCCTACCCTAACCGCTAAATCTACCCTTAAATTAATTTACTGTTGCGAGGCGGCCGGTGGCGGAGCAGCTGCGGGGGAGGGTCCCCCCTAGGCGAGATGGCCGTGACTAAACGCCCCTTTCCGCCCCATACTATGTTGCTTATTTTGTAAAGCATTGCGCACATTGGTGGCGCAATGTAAATAAACATACACGTGCAGAGGTCGCAGATATCACTAACCCTGTGAATATGGAATAACTCAACAAATAAGGCTGTAAATATTCCACATTGTTTTCAGGGGCGTTCGCGGTAAAACTTGCAATAATAGAGCGGTGGCATTAACACATTGGCTAGATCTTGGTAATCACTGTCATTTTCATGGCTCAACCAAAGCAGCAGCAGCAGCAGCAGCAGCAGCAGCCCACGCGCTCTTGTCACTGGGATTCCTCACCTTCCCTGAACCTGCATCAGGTTGAATTAGTTACAGTAAGACACAGGAACATGAAACTACTGATAGTAAAGCTGCAGAAAACTAATCAGGATCTTCTGTAAGGACGTTATGCAGAGTGAAGCAGGGGGTCTCCAGAGCATTTCAGCCTCAGGGACCCTCTGCTTCCCGAGATACTTACTTCCGTAGGGGGTTCCGATAGCAGCTCTGGCTGGGCTATGTGGGGCTATTTAAATGGTGGCTTAAATGTCGCTCATCAGGCGGGCCAATACGAAGCCATGATGTCTTCCCATGTAACATCCTATCGGCCAGTGTGGCCAAGACATTTTAACCTGCAAAGCTGCTACCAGCACCCCCTACAGAGGTATGTGGCTTAGGGAACAGAGGGGTAATTGCGGCTGAAATTAATGGGGTTCAGCTCCCAGAGACTCCCTGCTTCCCGCCTAAGGGTGGGGGGGGGAATTGGGGGGAGCATCTGCTCCAGTAAGTTGCCATATATTTAATATCTAACATCCATTGGTGCTAGAAAGAGTTTCATGAACTCAGCAAAAAGTAAGAGTATTACCTGCCAGGGCCAACTGTATGGTGCGGCGTCCTCGCCATTTACCACCCGTGCATTTGGAGCGTAAGAAGGCACTCCACATCCGAAGGCTGCAGATAAAGAAACAGTATCCCAAGAGGTACTAGCAGACATATCCCCAATATCTCCAGTAGGCACGGGCAGATGGAAGCAGGCATTCGGTGGCAGCCATTTTGGCCGGCTTAGGAGCCTTCACCGGAGCCGCCCCACTGCTGGACACTCTGCCGCTGGACACTCAGCCGCTGGCCATTTCACCAATAAGGTAAGTACATTAAGCGGTTTTAGCGGATTGTGTAGGGGGTTAAGGATAGGGGTTTAAGGGTAAGCTGTTAGGATTTTAGGGTAGGGAATTAGGGTAAGGGGCTTAGTGTAAGGGACTTCGGGTAAATCTTAGGGTCAGGTCTGAGGGTAAGGGCGTAGGGTAAGGAGTTTTAGGGTAAGGGTTTAGGATAAAGGGTTTTAATGTAAGGGATTAGGGTAAGGGGTATTAGGGTAAGGGGGGTTTAGGGTAAGGGCTTTGGGTAAAGGATTTTAGGGTAAGGGATTAGGGTAAAGGGTTTTATGGTTAGTGATTAGGATAAGGGGTTTTGGGGTAGGGGATTAGGGTAAGGGGTTTTAGGGTAAGGGGTTAGGATAAAGGGTTTTAGTGTAAAGGATTAGGGTAAGAGCTTTTAGGTTAAGGGGTTTTAGGGTAAAGGGTTTTATAATAAGTGATTAGGGTAAGGGGTTTTGGGGTAGGGGATTAGGGTAAAGGGTTTTAGGGTAAGGAGTGTTAGGGTAAGGTGTTAAGGTTTTTAAGGAAGAGGGTAGCTTTAGAAATAGGGTTTAAGATTAATGGGTTTTAGGGTAAGGGGTACAGTTAGGGGCTTACCTTGGTAGTGAAATGGCCAGCGGAGAGCTGTCCCGTTGGTGAGGGGAGCGGCAGGTAAATGCCGGGGGCGACTTCGTCACGGCAAAACGCCCGAGATCAAATGTCCTAGACTACTAGCAGGCGTATTTCCAATATCTACGTAGTATGTTAGCTATAAGTGATTAGATGTGTTAGGGAGCAGCTATTAATTCTATAATTATACTTAACCACGACTCTGCCGGACGAGCCTGCAACACGTTGCTTACCTCTCTGACAGCAAAGAGTTTCATTGACCTGTTTTGATTCAATCATCTAAGCCAGGGGTGCTCAACTCCAGTCCTCAAGTCCCCCTCAACAGGTCAAGTTTTCAGGATATCCCTGCTTCAGCATAGGTGGGTCTATCAGAGGCTCAGTCTTTGACTGTGCTGAAGCTGGGATATCCTTTTGGGGGATGACCTTTTGGGGGGTGGCTCGAGGACTGGAGTTGAGCTCCCCTGATCTAAGCCCCTATAACAATGTGCAGGAATTGTTTCCTACGCCCTTTCTTGCTGTTTCTTGCTGCCTTACCACCAGCCACCAGCAGAACAGCGATCACCAGTTTCAGCATCATGTCGGAAGGACAAATCCTGCGGCTTCCAGAGCCTTTAATACTCCCCTTTATCACCTTACGCTGGGAACAGAAACCCTTCCAAGGCTCGAAACCAGGTGTGAGGGACGGGAACAGCACAGCTCAGTGCCCAAGGACCTCTTATTTTCTCCACGTGTGACAATTACCTGTGCCCAGAACCTTGGGCACCTTCAGTTAGGTCTGCTCCTGCTTTGGGCTCTGCCAGAGGAAATTGGGCACAAGCTCAAGAGGCCCTTTACTTTCTACAGCTGGCAGAAGTTAATATTTGATAAGGATATAAATATGTAAAAAAAAATAATAGTTTCGACACAGGAAAATTTTTATTTTTTATAAAGACAGGAAAAATCCATATGAAGGTTGCAATACGAGCTTGTAAACAGTGTATATTACAATTTCATTTGCTAAGCATTAAACCTAGTCGACTTGTAATATTGTTCTATAGCAATTTTTGTTTATCTACAAATTACTTGACGTTACACCTTAAACCAACATTACATTTCTCTCCATTTCTTAAATCCTACAAATAGATAGATATTTTTGGATTCTCAACACATTAAACATTGTCTATTCAAGGGGCACACATATTCTGAGTGGTACATACTGTGACATTAGGGGTAGATTTGGCTGTTTTTAAATAAAGGTTAAACCCGCCATTACCCCTATATGTAAATGATATGATGTATTTATTTATGTATGTACAGTTTATTGTAGTAGTCCTATTTATATGTTCCTCTTAAAATATGCAAAACAGTGATGTACAACTCAGTTCATGATTGGGGTTAACTCTCTCTTGCAAAATGAGCTGCAATCACGTCAGAGTTTGGTATTGTAGGCCTGGGCACTGTGATGGGATTAGACCCATTGTTGAGGAACCAGGGAGTGGCCGACCACCTGCAGAGTGGACTTGCTCTGCAAGAAAGCTGTAAGACCTGGGGTTGTATCTGTACGGTTTGTCTGTGGAAGGGGGTTGTATCAGCATTGCCCTGGCCCACCTTCAACCCCAGTAATCGCTTCAACCGGGTCTAGGGCCGTCTGCAGAGACCAGGAATATTGTTCCTACTCAGACTACCTGGCATCTCCCTGCTTGGAACACTCTTTCTCCCTAGCATTAAGAGTTTCATTCTGGACTGTATATTCCTGGAGAAGGCTGTGTGCTCATAGGGGCCTGACCGAGCCCTATAAAGGAAGAGCTGACAGGGAGTCAGCAGAAGGAAACTGAGGAGACCCAGTGCAAGGGTCTGGAGCAGCCAGTGTTGCTGCGGTCTGTGTGTGCAGCATTGGCTAGAGCTGTTTGGAGTGAAGCAACGATGGGGAATTTAAAACTGCTAGCCAGGGGAGAGCAAGGCAGTGCTGCCCATACTACAGAGGACAGCAGCGCAAGTTGGGAACGCGTTTCCGGGTAAGCTTCCGGGGGGAGGTCTCCGCACGTAGGACTTTAGGTTGTTCCCCTAGTGTTCCCAGTTGGGTGAGTTTGTGTGTGTGTTTTATGTACTGGAAGATTGTAGAAACGTTTTACAATAAATTCACTTTTATTCAACTCTGCAGTTCTGTTTAGTGTACTGATCCCTGGTGTAAATTCTCCTGGTCTCCCGTGACACATACCATATACTAATATTCATTTCATATATATATATATATATATATATATATATATATATATATATATATATATATATATATATATATATATATATATATATATATATATAAAACAAGCAACAGAGAAGCCCAATACTACATCCAACATGACAAAAATACATAGCAAAATTCTTGAAAAAGGTCATTTAGTTTAACCCTTTGGCCAAAGCATTGTAAGTGTAACGGGTATTCCCTATGAATACAGCCGCTACTACCTGCTGTGCAACCTGTGTGGCTCTCAGGAGCCTAAGCCTCCGCTTGGGGAACCTGGGGTACATACATATTATACATCTCTTGGTGCAACGCCTCCACCTGGGAGGGATCCCAACGGAATGGGAGGAGGCCCTCACAGGAAACAACCACACAAAGCGAGCAAATGTAAAACAGGACTGGCTTTACTGCATAGCAAACATATATCAACACAAATCAACATGCGCCACGGCGGACGCTAACCACACTGGGCGTCACGGCGGACGCTAACCACACTAGGCGTCACGGCGGACGCTAACCACACTAGGCGTCACGGCGGACGCTACCACCTCTAGGCGTCACGGCGGACTCTAACCTCCCACAGTGTGACCCCACCCTGTGTCCAGTAACCCCCACCCAAATGTCTCGCACTCCCAGAGTCAAATACCACTGTGCATATGTGTGTGTGACTGCGCAGCCACTATGTTTGGTGATAGGCCTGGTTGGTGCACGTGAGTTGCAGGTTACCTGCCCGGGCTCCAGCCATGGGTACCGCGATATCAATCCGCACGATCCGACGTTGTCCTCCACACCGCGTGGGTTGAAAGTCCAGCGCGAACAATGTCTCTCCTAGTCTTAGGGTCTGTGGTGGTGTTCTGAGCCCAGAACCCACCTCGCAGGGCCGCACGGCTTCAGCACTGTGTCCCTGACTACTCGACCAAATAATGGGGCAGTGTCCCTATCTAGGGCCTGTCCCTAAGCTCCACAAGCTACTAGGTGGCTCAGGACCTAACTGGGACCTTGGGGGCTGCTGGCCTATGCAGAGGGTCACTGACCCCTGCATCCACCTCTTACCCCTAGCTGGTCCGGATCCTGACTGCCTGCGTGGCTGCAAAACCCCGCGAAATGTATCTCTCTATCCCCAGGCAAATCCTTCAGCCCTATTGGCTCCCTGGCGTCAGGTGTCTCTGCCCCTATGCACCCTGGGGGCTGGCATACTCGTCTCGCGCATGCGCGAGCTATCTGGGGCCTCCCGCGCTGTCCTTTTCCACTGCGCATGCGCAACAGCCTTAGGTATGGCGGCGCCCTGCTTCCCGAGCCGCCGAGCCGGTGGCAACGCGATCGCGGCCTTAGCGACGGCCCGATCGCGTCCCCGGCAACCGGCCTGCTCGCCGCTCGCGTCCCTAGCTACCAGGGATCGATCTCTCTCTTCGCGCGCCGGCCCCCCCTCACTCCCTCGCACACAGCGTCTGGCGAGAAGGGAGGAGGGGGTCAGCCATGACAGGGGGGACCTGGCTACATCCTCCCCCTGGTGAAAACTCCAACGTCCTCGCTTGGACCACATAACTTCCCAACAATGTACAAAAATTATATAATAAAAAATGCAGTAACTATATGACTTAGCACAGGTAACTCTAAACGAGATTGCATAATTCGTTGAGCATCACAATCACAGACTATATCTTACTACGAGAACACTGCTGAGCCTCATAATGGGGTGCCCCCATTTGATCGTAAGTAACCCTAGTTGGCGGGTACCTAACTCGTTGACTCCGTCGGAGTTGTTCTTCGGCAACTCCCTCGGGGGAGTAATAAGCATAGTCCTGAGGCCTAGCCTCTTCCCTTGAGGGGAGAAATGTCTCTGAGGGTACAAAACACGGGCTCTGTGGATCCAAAGGCTGGCCTGTTGGTGCCACCTTAGTAGGCATTGGCCTACGGGGCCCTTTACCCATAGCTCCTTCGGGAGATGCCCCTTCTGCGGGATGGTCCCTTTGAGAGGGTCCCTCCATAGGGTCTTCCGGAGTTTCAGAGTGAGTCTCGTTAGTTACAGTCTCTTGACCCACCTCTGATAGATCGAACTCACCGTTGAGCGGTGTGGCCTGTAGTTACTCTTCTTCATCTCCCACTTGGGGGATGGGGAGAAGGTGATTACGATGCCAAACCTTTACCCGGCCATCGGTGTCTCTGATGCGATAAACCGGGAGGCCAGGCATCTGTGACTCCACCTCATATACGCCATCTCTCCACCGGTCCGCCAGTTTATGTTTTCCGGGGATTCCCAAATTACGAAGTAACACTGCATCCCCAGGACGTAACTCTCGATACTTGACTTTATTGTCATAACGTCTCTTGTTACCAGCATTCAGTTTGGCTGTAGACTTCTCAGCCTGTTGGTAAGCTTGTTGCAGACTGTCTTTTAGCCTTTGCACGTACTTAAAATGAGTGGTATTGAATATCCCGTCCGTTGATACTCGGAGACGCACATCTACTGGAAGTCTGGCCTCCCGCCCAAACATGAGGAAGTACGGGGAGAACCCCGTGGACTCATGGCGAGTACAGTTATACGCGTGTACCAAAGTTTCTACATGACGACTCCATTCTGTTTTCTGCATTCCCTTCAGGGTTCCAAGCATGTCCAACAGGGTCCTGTTGAATCGTTCAGGTAAAGCATCTCCTTCAGGGTGGTACGGCGTCGTCCGAGATTTGGCGATGTTCAGCATTTTAAGTAATTCTCGGATCAGAGTACTCTCAAAATCTCGCCCTTGGTCGGAGTGAAGTCGGTTTGGAAGACCGTAGTGAACGAAGAACTTTTCCCATAGAACTTACGCGACCGTGATAGCCTTCTGGTCTTTTGTGGGGAAGGCCTGTGCATAGCGGGTGTAATGGTCCGTGATGACCAGCACATTACCGATTCCTCGACTATCAGGTTCGATACACAGGAAGTCCATACACACCAGGTCCATTGGACCAGAACTCTTTAGATGGGCCATGGGAGCTGCTCGGGTAGGCAACGTCTTGCGTTGAACGCACCGGGAACAACGGCGGCAGTGTTGTTCCACCGCTTCCCGCATCTTGGGCCAGAAAAACCGGTCTCGGACTAGCCCAAAAGTCTTCTCTACCCTAAGATGCCCGTGGTCATCGTGTAGAGACTTCAACACCATATATCTCAAGTTTTGGGGTAGAACTAGTTGTCGCCTATCAGGGTGGTTATGATATTGGACTACCCTATAGAGCAAACAATTATCTATCTCGAACTTGTCCACCTCACGCATGAGTAACGCGACCAGATCTCGGGGAGCACTCTTCAATAGAGCAGGGTTCTTCCGCTGAACGGCTTGTCGGATTATGCTGATCACTGGATCTCTTAATTGATAGTCTACTAAGTCTTTCCATCTTATGACTTTGTCCTGGGTTATGTTCATCCCTGCGGGGTCGCAGTAGGCAGCAGGGATCGCCTGCGACTGGCACCCTAACGAATCGGCAACTCTTAGTTCAGAGAATGCGACCTGATCATTGATGACGGCCGCTATACTACACATTGCTCGCATCCCAGGTCCAGGGATCTCTTCCCATTCATCATCATCAGGGGTGGCACTCAATCCTGGTCGTCGTGATAGAGCATCGGCCCCAATGTTCAGAGGCCCTGGCTTGTACTTCAGGGAGAATCGGTAGTTACATAGTGTCGCCAACCATCGGTGTCCGGCTGCATCCAATTTGGCGGAAGTATTGATGTACGTGAGGGGATTGTTATCGGTCCTTACCTCAAACGTAACACCATAGAGGTAATCATGAAGTTTCTCCGTGATCGCCCATTTGAGAGCCAGGAACTCTAACTTGTGCATCGGATATTTCTGCTCACTGGGTGTCAGACTGCGGCTGATGTAGGCTACAGGCCGAAGACCCTCGGGGTGTTTCTGATGAAGGACAGCGCCCAGTCCATTGAGACTGGCATCCACATGCAGGACATATGGTTGTTCTGCGTCAGCATATGCAAGCACTGGTGCTTCAGTCAGGCTTTTCTTCAAATTCAGGAAGGCCCGTTCACACTCAGGCGTCCACTTATCACCAAACGGTTGACGGGCCGACGTGGCCTTTCTCCCAGTATCTTCAGGGTATATCTTCAGCAAATTGTTCAGGGGTTTAGCTCGACTAGAGTACCCTTCCACGAACCGACGGTAATACCCACAGAACCCGAGGAAGGATCGTAGTTCCGCGACATTATCGGGACGCGGCCAGTTCACCACCGCTTCTACTTTGGCTGGATCAGTAGCAATCCCCTGGGCAGACACGATGTGTCCCACGTAGGTCACTGAGGTGTGGCAAAACCTACACTTGTCGAGTGATAGCTTCAATCCTTCTTGGCCAAGACGATCTATCACCTTCAGTAGCCTCTCCTCGTGTTCTTCTAAGGTCTTCCCAAAGACAATGATATCGTCCAGGTAAACCAGGCACTCCCGAGGATTCATGTCCCCTATTGTTTTTTCCATCAACCGCTGGAAGGTAGCAGGGGCTCCGCATATACCTTGGGGCATACGCGTGAACTGGTAGAAGCCCAGGGGACAGACGAAGGCACTCTTTTCCTGATCCTCTTCACTCATGGGTACCTGGTAGTACCCAGATCGCAAATCGAGCACACTAAACCATTGGCTCCCGTTCAGAGCGTTCAGGATCTCTTCAATACGAGGGAGATTGTATTGGTCAGGTACCGTACGATTATTTAGGGTTCGATAATCGACGCACAATCTTACAGATCCATTCTTCTTCCTTACTACCACTATGGGTGATGCATAAGGACTCCGCGACTCCGTCAGTATTCCAGCGGTCTTCATCTCCTCCAGGACATCCCTTACATCGTCCACATCCCTGGGGGCGATACGACGAGAGCGTTCACGGAACGGAGTGGCGTCATTCAGCCTAATAGTGTGTTGGGCGCTGCGACTGCGGCCCACATCCATCTCGCTGGTAGAAAATACTGTTTTTCTTTCCTTCAGCTTGGCTGTCAGTCGATCCTTCCACTCGGTCGGCAGGGTCGAATCTCCGAAGTTGAAGTCCAGGTCGACTAACCGCTCACCTACTGCAGCGGCGTTCACCTGGGGCGCGGTTTCCACCGGGCTGACGGGATAGATACTGCCCAGACTTTGTCCTACATCGATGTCCATTGGAAATGGAGAGATGTTTTGGATATACACATGGGTTCGGAGAGGAACTCGGGTCGTCCACGCTTTTACTTCAGGTATTACCCAATACCCTCTCTGGATCTCTTCCTCAGGGTCACTCTCCAGAGAGAACAGATGATCGGTCTCCTCCCGATCCGGATAACAGCACCAGACGGCCAGGCGTTTCACTCCCCCTGGTGAACTGGTCGTCAGTCCGCGTTGACGATTGTAGAGGTGCCCGTGACGCTCTAGGGCATATACTCGGTTGCACTCCTCTCTCAGTACAGGATCTAGGCGGGTATCGGCCATTGGCAATTCATTAGTCTCCTTCAAGTAGGCTCTGATTACAGCTCGTACTATATCCGTATTTGTCCCCAGGATGACCGGATACTGACACTGTCCTTGAGGCTTTGGGCACACCATTGCCTCCACACTCATGGGATGTTTCTTGCCGGTATTCAATTGAAGTATCTCCAGTTGAACGCTCACAATCCCATCGATGGGGTAATCTTCGTTGCTCAACCCCCTCACTTTCATATGTTCCGCCGACCGCAGGGGACAATGCTTCAGGTGCTGGTCGTAGAAGTGCCGGTATATTATGGTCACTTGAGACCCGGTGTCCATTAGAGCAGCAGCATAGACTCCCTCTACTACCACACGTACGATGGCCGAAGGGCCCACCTGACAGTAGCCATCTCCCCCTGGAGTTCCTTCGCCTGGGCTCAGGTCAGGAGGGGCTTCGGGAGGCGTGGGGGTGGCCTCGGTGGTTTTGGCTTCTGAGGTCTGCCTCTGACAGATCATAGCCCTGGCCGAGCTTCCTTTACGGGGCGTTTCCTTTTCTTGGGTGTCTCCATTAGGGCACTCTCTAGAGAAATGGCCTTTCTGTCCACAGGTATAGCAGACGACGTCTTTGAGGTCCAGTCGTCTTGGGTAGGTGGGGGAGGATCTCCCCGAAGCCCGCCCTTTCGTTGAGGGCGACTTGGGTGGCGCATCTTCCTCTTTGACAGGTGTCTTGGGCCGGCGAGCGGAGGCTCCCGGGGTGGCACTGGCCGGAGGATCTTTGACTTTGGTGCCTGCATGCAGCTTGGTATAGGCCTCATGCCCTTTTACGATTCCCAGAATGTCCATGAAGGTAGGGGGAGGTCCCTCCTTTAGTGAGCACCTGATCATAATCACAATGTGATGCGTGGGGATGGCCCCTCGGAGGAACTGCTTGCGCCGATATTCGTCCATCTCTGAAGATAGGATGAGGCCGCAAGTTCGCAATTTCCACAGGACCAGCTGGATGCGTTGCAGGAAGTCGGACAGGTCTTCCTTCTCCTTCTGGCGTAGAGCGTAATATTTGAACAACAGTTCGCTCTCCTCTTCCTCTTTACCATAGATCTGGACTAACAAGTCTACCATCTGGTGAGCAGAGAGATCAGGATCTTGGTCATGCTGTGCACTGACCATGGTGGCCGCTGGGGGTCATAGGCTTTCCAGGATTCTTTGCCGTCTGACCGTTTCAGAGCAGGGCCATTCGTCGATCACCTTGAGGGTGTGCTCCTTCCAAGAATCGATACTTTCTTCGCCTGTGGGGACAGGGACCGTTCCTGAGAACGCCTTCAACTTCCTATAATTTTGGGCTTGAGCGGACGTAGTTATCGCTTCCACAAGCTGCGGGAATGTCACTCCTAGCAGAGAGCCATCATTGTCGGAGCTACTGGCTATCGCTGCTCGCTGCCTATTAGGGGTTGGGGTAGAACTGTTCACAGACCTGTTAGTAACCGGTGATGTTGGCGAACTACCGGCCCAGCTGGTGGCCCCTTGCCTAGCATCAGAAGAGAAGGTCACTCTGGGTAGTGCTATATCTGATCGGATGGGTGTACTGGCGGCCATATCTCTGTCGTCCCAACCCTCATGTCTGGGGAGGGAAGTGACGTGACTGGAAACGGTTCCGGGGTAAATTAGAGGGCACCCTTGCGGTAAAGTCTCTGGTAGATACACTACTCGTGGGCCTCTATCAGGAAGTATAGCTTGTTCAGTGGCTAGCAATAGGGTATTCTCTTGCCGGTCAACGTTATAGTGCTTGCTGATAAGGCGGGCGCCCGCCAGACCAGGTAATGTCCTTACTGCGCTGCAGACGGTAAACATGGAGACATCAGCAGGCACGCCATCTACAGCGACCACGTGTCGCAGAAGCTCTCCTAGCTTTTCGGCCCAGTCGGCCACTTGTTTGGGCGTGAGCGCAGACATGCTGACTGACAGGGTAACGGTAACTACAAAGTGGGGCACCCCAGGACTCTCTCAGCAGCGCCTCCAAATGTAACGGGTATTCCCTATGAATACAGCCGCTACTACCTGCTGTGCAACCTGTGTGGCTCTCAGGAGCCTAAGCCTCCGCTTGGGGAACCTGGGGTACATACATATTATACATCTCTTGGTGCAACGCCTCCACCTGGGAGGGATCCCAACGGAGTGGGAGGAGGCCCTCACAGGAAACAACCACACAAAGCGAGCAAATGTAAAACAGGACTGGCTTTGCTGCATAGCAAACATATATCAACACAAATCAACATGCGCCACGGCGGACGCTAACCACACTGGGCGTCACGGCGGACGCTAACCACACTAGGCGTCACGGCGGACGCTACAACCTCTAGGCATCACGGCGGACGCTAACCTCCCACAGTGTGACCCCACCCTGTGTCCAGTAACCCCCACCCAAATGTCTCGCACTCCCAGAGTCAAATACCACTGTGCATATGTGTGTGTGACTGCGCAGCCACTATGTTTGGTGATAGGCCTGGTTGGTGCACGTGAGTTGCAGGTTACCTGCCCGGGCTCCAGCCATGGGTACCGCGATATCAATCCGCACGATCCGACGTTGTCCTCCACACCGCGTGGGTTGAAAGTCCAGCGCGAACAATGTCTCTCCAAATCTTAGGGTCTGTGGTGGTGTTCTGAGCCCAGAACCCACCTCGCAGGGCCGCACGGCTTCAGCACTGTGTCCCTGACTACTCGACCAAATAATGGGGCAGTGTCCCTATCTAGGGCCTGTCCCTAAGCTCCACAAGCTACTAGGTGGCTCAGGACCTAACTGGGACCTTGGGGGCTGCTGGCCTATGCAGAGGGTCACTGACCCCTGCATCCACCTCTTACCCCTAGCTGGTCCGGATCCTGACTGCCTGCGTGGCTGCAAAACCCCGCAAAATGTATCTCTCTATCCCCAGGCAAATCCTTCAGCCCTATTGGCTCCCTGGCGTCAGGTGTCTCTGCCCCTATGCACCCTGGGGGCTGGCATACTCGTCTCGCGCATGCGCGAGCTATCTGGGGCCTCCCGCGCTGTCCTTTTCCACTGCGCATGCGCAACAGCCTTAGGTATGGCGGCGCCCTGCTTCCCGAGCCGCCGAGCCGGTGGCAACGCGATCGCGGCCTTAGCAACGGCCCGATCGCGTCCCCGGCAACCGGCCTGCTCGCCGCTCGCGTCCCTAGCTACCAGGGATCGATCTCTCTCTTCGCGCGCCGGCCCCCCCTCACTCCCTCGCACACAGCGTCTGGCGAGAAGGGAGGAGGGGGTCAGCCATGACAGGGGGGACCTGGCTACATCAGCCTGTGAGCCACGACAAGGCAGACCAGTTCACAGGTCCTAACACTACCAGAATAAATACTAATATAACTGTATTAGGATTACAATTCTCATTTACCTCTATTAGGAGGGAGAAAGACCAACATTGGATCTATATCCAGTAAAATGAAAAGGACCTGCTGACTTGGTAAGTGGGGAGGGGCGGGCTTAAAACCCTGGGAAGGAGGAGCCACTAACCTCCAACAGCTGAGACAGCACTGACGTACTGACGTCACTACGCCGATAGGGAGCTGTTTGGAGGTTGTTAGCCTGTGTTTTACACGAGGTGGTTGGAGCAGTGGAAACTTCCGGGTGGAGCAGAGCTAAGTGAGGCGCTCCTGACGGGCTGCTCTGGCAGTGTTCTTGCACCAGATACACGGAGTGTGGAGGTCTGCATACAAAATACTTGGACACTTTCCCTACAGTGCAGGATGGAGCACAGATCATCTCTGGGCATCACTACCTTCACTGCTGTTACAGAGGGGACTCTCTGATGTACCATCCATCCACCTACGGATAAGTATCCGCTACTCACCACCCCCATACACCTATGCTATATTGTGTGGCTGAATTATCCTCCCACAGCTCCTGACGGTTTTAGATTGTCTCCCATGAATGCTTTTTTTTATATTGAAGTGAGTGCATGTCCTGGCGGCCACTCTTGTTCTTAAATAAATGTATATTATATACATACAGTATTATGCTATGGAGCTGGCGCTTCGTGTGTGTGTGTGTGTGTGTGTGTGTGTGTGTGTGTGTGTGTGTATCTGTATATAACAGTGTGAAGGGATTGGAGCACACACTTAACTGGTATACACCAGATTACTGGAGAGGGTGCTGCTATCCGAGTACATGGAAGATACTGTACAAAAATAACAAAAGGATAGGTACACCAAAAATATGCAAAACATTTATTTTATCGTCCCTAAAGTTTTGGCTACTCCAAGAGCTCTCACCACATCTGACTGTACCATGCAGAACAAGACTACCATATTACGAACCACTTCATTGTTGATAATCATTTGGAGAACCACGATACTTGCATTTGGCTTTTTTAATCTATATAACTCAGTCTGCAGGAGAGAGCTGCCCGAGGAAAAGTTTGAAAGGCTTCAGGGACCACCACTTAAATTTGGGGGACAACTAGTGTTCCAGTTCAGGGCTCACAGTGTGAGAACCACCAAAGATGCTGTAGACTAGGAGTGGCCATCTCCAGTCCTCAAGGCCCACCAATAGGTCAGGTTGTAAGGATATCCCTGCTTCAGCACAGGTGGCTCAATCAGTGGCTCAGTCTTTGACCTGGGACTGATTGATCCACCTGTGCTGAAGCTGGGATATCCTGAAAACCTGACCTATTGGATGGCCTTGAGGACTGGAGATGGCCACCTCTCTGCAATATTCTTAATATAGCGTGCCGGGTACTCAATACACAACATAACACAGGATAAGTGTGATCAGGGGGCAGGGGTTTTGGGACATTTTACATGTTGTACACACACAACTCGACGGACACACACTTCCGAGGACGCAAATAGTGGAAAATCCAAGATCGCACTGAAACTGTTTGTTTAAACTGCAGCCTGGAAGAGCTGCATGGAGACGCTGAATCACGGGACACGGCTCTTACAGGCGATTGTGCAGTTTAAATATTCATTTTAATAATAGTGTGCGGGAGCAGGGGGTCTCCTGACCTGAACCGCATTGATTTCCCATGTGACCGGGGAATTTAAATACTGTAGGCGATACCGGAACCCTATACCGGGTCCTATATATAAGGAAGCAGGGGTCCCCGAGGCTGAAATTAATGCGGTTCAGCTCAGGAGACCCCTTGCTCCCGTACACAATTACTAAAGTAAAATAAAAAACAAAAAAACTTAATTACTGTAGCCGCTAAGTTAATGAAGCTGCTTTAATGGGACTTTTAATAATAGAGTGCGGGGGTCTCCTGAGCTGAACCGCATTAAGTTCAGCCTTAGGTACCCCCTACTTCCTGAGATACAGGCCCCGGTATGGGGTGCCGGTATCCTCGCCAGGTTTAAATCTAATGAGTCACTTGCCCGAGAGATTTAAACACACAGGAGATACCAGCACCCCATACAGTGGCCTGTATCTCGGGAAGTAGGGGGTCCTCGAGGCTGAAATTAATGCGGTTCAGCTCAGGAGACCCCCCGCACTCTATTATTAAAAATCACATTAAGGCAGCTTCATTACCTTAGCGGTTGTAGTGCAAGGCCTAAACACCCACCCTGGGGCAACTGCAAGCTTCACCCACCCCCTGTACCAACAACAAATCAGTGCCTGCTATTTAACCCTTTCATTACCTTAGCGGTTAACCGCAAAGGTAATGAAACTGGCTGAAATTGTATTTTTATTGCACAGGATTGATAACGGAGGCCGGTGGGGTCCCCCGGAGATGCGGGGACCCCCGGAAATGCATGGGCCCACGGGAACACACGGGTCTCCAGGGTATCCCCGCCGGTCTCCGGTATCAATCCTGTGCAGTAAAACTAAAAGAAACTGCTTTTGTGCATCTTGCTATACCTTTAGTGCCAGCCTTTAGCACCAGCCTTTAGCACCAGCCTTTAGCACCAGCCAAAACATTGCAAGTTTGTATGGTATGATAGGCTTATCACTGCTTAGTGAATAGCAGTTTCTGGCAAATAATGCGATTTCGGGCATTTCTTGGCTTATCGTACGGCTTGTATTTGCCAGTGTTACAGTACTATAAAAAGCCATTTTAGTGCAATATTGCTCTGTTATCGGAGCTTTGTGAATAGCAACACAGGCAATATCGCACTATAACGGGCATTTATAGTACTATAAGTCACTTATCGAGGTTTAGTGAATAGACCCCTTTGTTTCTTATTGTCCTAAACAAATTGGATTATTTTATTCTGCACATCTTTTATGTGACTAAGAGGAATTGGGAGAGTCTGAAAGTGGCTGAGTATTAAATAACTGCTTTTAAAGATTGTATAATAAGCTTAACATTTTAGATTTGAGACACTGATTTTGTGAGAGTTTAACAGCAAGTCTTGCACTTTGAGAAAATTATCTTATACCATTTCTGTCTTTCTGAAACAGTAATGCATATACAGGCAGTCCTCGTTTTACAACGCTTCGTTTTACAACGAATGGCTTATCCAACGCTATGCAATGCATACCTATGTTCATTTTTACAACGCCAAAACAGCTTATCCAACGCTCTTACGACGCTTTGCAAAGTTGTTTATGTGTATATAATATATATATTATACTATATAATATATAATATTTTTATATTATATATTATGTAATATTATATATATAATACAGTATATACACTATATAATTTATGTGTGTGCTGCATATCTTATTGTCTGCGTAAAATATTTTGTGTATTTTAGCATTAAAAATGCCTTCAAGAATGGAACCTTTCATTTAAACAGTGTTCCTATGGGAAAACGTGTTTCGCTCTACAACGTTTCGCTATCCAACGCCATTTTGAGTAACGCATTGTGTCGGATAACCGAGGACTGCCTGTAATGTCAGCCCAATATTAATATGACACAGCTAAGCCGCAGAATGACATTACAAAAAGGAACTGGAAACCGGCATGCCATTTATTTCCTGAATTTATTTGTCTCAGTAAGGTGGCGGTATTGGGAGTGATGTAGTGTAACAATGTTTGCTGGGTGGTGTATCATGTAAATGGTTGCTGGATTTGTTGTTATTCTTTTCTCCCAAATTCGACAGGAACTTTAATCAGTGCTGCTTCCCCTGGTCTATGGGACCTCAGCGTTCCTTGTGTCATTTCCTCTTCGCCTTTATTTGGTGGCGATGATCTAAAGGAGAAAGAGAACAGATCATGAATTAAAAGGAACATTTTTCAAAATTACTTTTGCACTGGAGATCATTGGGGATATTTATTAAAGCTTCACTAGAGCAAATTCAACTCAATAGTTGTGTAAAAAGTAGATCACAGGTATCAAGGAAAAATCCTGATCAAGAGCACAAGTGCAAACAACATATTCCATCATCTACTCTATCACCGGGTAGTTTTTGGCTCCTCTAGAGGCTGTTGTATGGTTTGCCAAACTAATTCATGTGCTGCCTTATGAATCTGGAAGCATAACATGTCTTCAGTGTACACAGCATATTAATATATTAACAGTAAAAAAAAAAAAAAAAGACTTTAATCAACTTGCATTGTAATGAAATATTGTGAAATACTGTTCAACCATGAATAGTCAGAAGTTCTACGCTCCAAATGGCAAAGCCTTTAGCACATTATAAACCCGGAGTGGGAAAGTAATCTGTGCTCAGAGACCGTTTTGTTACAAGTTGCTGCATGAACAGTACGCAGATATAATGCAACTACCTTGGCTGAACTGTTTGCAATGGATTCTGCATGTCACTTTGCTACTTGCCACCAACTTATCACTACATAGATGCACTGGGCATTAATACCAGCCTGAGTGCATGTCATTAAGAGATTTCCAACTAGTTCTTCTTCTCTAACTTCCAGTGCATTTTAGTTAACAACAGTCCTTCTGCATTTATATAGATATAGAAAATGAAGACTTGGAATAACTAGAACAGTAATACATAGTTACATAGTTACATAGTAGATGAGGTTGAAAAAAGACGCAGGTCCATCAAGTTCAACCTATGCTAAATTTAGACAACAGATACTTTATCCTATATCTATACTTACTTATTGATCCAGAGGAAGGCAAACAAAAAACCCCATTAAGGGGAAAAATTAATTCCTTCCTGCCTCCAAGAATTGGCAATCGGATTAATCCTTGGATCAACATCCTTCCCATGTATACTTATTTGGTATATCCATGTATACCTTTCCCATCTAAAAAGATGTCCAACCTTTTTTTTGAACAAATCTATTGTATCTGCTATCACAGTCTCCATGGGTAATGAATTCCACATTTTAACCGCCCTTACGGTAAAGAACCCTTTCCTTTGTTGCTGGTGAAATTTCTTTTCCTCCGACCTTAAGGGATGGCCCCGAGTCCTTTGTACTACCCGTGGGATGAATAGTTCTTTTGAAAGCTCCTTGTATTGTCCCTGAATATATTTGTATATAGTTATCATATCCCCTCTTAGACGCCTCTTTTCTAATGTAAATAAATCTAATTTAACTAGCCTCATATGTTAGAATGTCCATCCCCTTTATTAATTTTGTAGCTCTTCTCTGCACTCTCTCTAGTTCCATAATGTCTTTTCTTAGGATTGGTGCCCAAAATTGTACTCCATATTCTAGGTGTGGTCTTACTAATGCTTTGTAAAGGGGCATAATTATGTTTACTTCCCTTCCATCCATTGCCGTTTGATGCAAAATAAAATCTTGTTTGCCTTTGCAGCTACTGCACGACATTGGGCACTATTGCTAAGCCTGCTGTCTACAAGCACTCCTAAATCCTTCTCCATCAAGGATTCCCCCAATATATCTCCATTTAATTTGTCAGTCGCCTTTTTATTCTTGTATCCCAAATGCATAACCTTACATTTATCTGTATTAAACCTCATCTGCCATTTACCTGCCCACGTTTCCAATCTCTCCAAGTCCTTCTGAAGAGAAATTACATCCTGCTCTGATTCTACTACCTTACATGATGACATGGGGTTGGTTTGGCAGTACTGTATGGGTGCCAATGACATTAGTGGGTGAAGAACCCATAGGTGAGTTGGCAGGAGGATTTGGCTTAAATGACTTTACATGTCACATTACAAACCTTAAAGATATTATTTAATACATTCAACTGTACTATTGTTTTGCTGCAGTGCCTTACTCCAAACAAACTTTTCTCTCCTAGATTTTGTGTAATTTAAAGAGTTATACCCGTGCCCTTTGACATTTTTGTTGACATTGTGCTTACTTAGCAGTGCCTCCGCACCAGTGTACTGCACAGCACCAAGGTTAATCCTTCTATTCCCATTACATGTCAGTCGTGGCTGTATTTGCAATCATACTCACATTGTCGATCCAGTCATTGAATGCAGAAACACGGGTGAACACAGTAGGCTTCTTCAGAGTGTCGCAGCCCATACCGGACACAAAGCTGGCGATGCCGTGGACGTACCACCTGCCGTCATTGGCCTGGCAGTTCAAGGGTCCACCAGAATCACCCTAACAACAAAGGCAAATAGGTGGTCAGTAAATGGTTTGAGGTTTCATCAACGTTTATGGGTATCCATTTGAAGAGCAACTGGGCCTGGAAATTAATATACAGTAGTGAAACTTTAGAGATTTGCAGGTTTGCTAAACTGCCCCAGGGATTTCACTCATGCTTTTCATTCCAGGGTCTGTGGCCAGAGCAAAATTACTTCTTCCTTGAGCTCTATATATCAAGCTTGTGCTCACTTGCATGTCATTTCCCAGAATCCCTTGCCACAGTGGAAGCACTGTATGCTGGGTGATAAAGGTGAAAGGCAGGGTTGCAGCCCTGTCTAAGACATGTGAATGTGCTCACAAGTGATCTTTTTATTTGCTATATGCTATACGGTGGAGGGTTTTTGTTGCCTTTTGCACCCACCATAACTTATATCAAGCTTGTAAATTCAGTTTCTCACATTTAAGGGTAATCTGTTTGCCCAATATACTTTTTGCCAAAGAAACACAATACACAAAACTTAATACATCCCTTTATAACGTGTGTGTGATATGTAATGACGCAATAACTCCTTCTATTGTTCCACATAACTCCTTCTCAAATCATGAACTGACACTAGGCAGGTATAATCGGGACAAAACGTGACACACTGACATGAAATAAATGATAAAAATGCATTTCTTTTGGGTCCATTTTAGGGGCTTCATACTCTCTATACTATATACCAGGGGTGGGCAACTCCAGTCCTCAAGGGCCACCAATAGGTCAGGTTTTCATGATGTCCCTACTTCAGCACCAGTGGCTTAATCAGTGGTCCACTCAGTGGCTCAGTCGTCGAAGCAGGCATATCCTGAAAACCTGACTTGTTGGTGGTGGCCCTTGAGTACAGGAGTTGCCAACCCCTGCTATATATTCTACTTCAGGGGTGCATAAACTGGGGTGCATGCTCCCCCCCCTGATTTTTTTGGGGAGACACGGCGTTTGCAGAGGGGGCCGCGCGAGGCCTCTGCAAATTACTTACTGTGACTCCGTCGGTTCGGCGACACGTCGCCATGGCAGCGCAGCGTCAAATGACACAGCGGGTCACGTGACATGACATTCCGTGACATCATTGGATGCTTCAGACCAGGTAATGGGGGCGCAAGGCAAAAAGTTGGCGCACCCCTGCTCTACTTTATACTTTGGCATTTCAGTGTTACTCTGTGTATCACACTAAATAACATCAGCATATCCAGTAGAAAGAACGATGGGATACCAGCACTCCTGGTGGGTGTAAATCGTTAGATAAAATTGTAGGAGTGAACGGGAGGTAGGGAAAGATACATATAGATACAAAATAACAAGGTCCAGAGGGACCGGTGACCCAGAAAAGAATCCCTACTTACAAGCACTTAATATCACTCATATGTAGATAAATAATTTGAATGGATGAATGGGTAGTAGATAGTGAGGTACTTAGTAATATGTAGCAATGTTAAAAAAAACTTTTAATAGTATCAAAATATAAAATATAGGGATTTAAAAATTGTCCCGTAGGCCAGGGGTGTGCAAACTGGGGGGACGCTCCCCAGGGGGGGCGGGAGATTTTGCTGGGGGGCGCGGGCCGTTGCAGATGCCGGGGGATCGTGTGAGGCCTCTGCAACACTTCACTTACCCAGATTCAGCCGCGGGGTCATTTGACGTGATGTCACATGACCCCGCAGCATCATTTGACGCAGCTCTAAGGAAGGGAGGGGGCGCGGGCGATGCAGCAGGGAAGACGGGGCGCAGCACAAAAAGTTTACGCTCCCCTGCCGTAGGCAACAGCAATGCCGCTCTGGGGGGCTTGAATAAGCCAGTGGACCGAAGTGCGCCCACTAGCAGGAAGGGAGTTTCTAACCCAACTCCCCCCTCCCACGACCATGCTACAATACAAGCTATATTCCTTTGGTAAACCGTGGTAGGAACGGTTCCAATGTGCATATACCGTGGTAATAACGGTTACAAATTTGCGACGTTGACTTTGATTATTGTATAGATCAGAGTCTGGAGTTTAGAGAAACCGCCCTCCAGTGAGTACCGTGGTAAGAACGGTTCTCTTGGACTGGATCAGCACAGACCGTGGTAATAACGGTTACTATGGACCAGGGTAGATAGGTCAGGGTACAAGCTGGATAAAAAAAAGCACGAGTTGCAATAATTATATTGCTGTTAACACTGATGTGTGGATGGGAGCAATGTAATATTCCAGGGTCAAATATGTGTGTGTGTGTGTGTGTGTGTGTGTGTGTGTGTGTGTGTGTGTGTGTGTGTGTGTGTGTGTGTGTGTGTGTGTGTGTGTGTGTGTGTGTGTGTGTATATATATAGGCACTAACATATACCTGGCACTAACAAACTTACTGGGATATCCTTCCTGTATAAATATGACATGCTATTTCAGTTTCCTTTGTAACAGAATGCTGTCTGAAGAAGGGACCTTTGTGGTCCTGAGTGCTTATACATTTTTTAACCATGAGTTAGCCATTAATGTTATCTCTTCTATCCTACTTGTGTTTGTCTAGACTTATTATAATCCATATATCTTTTCGTCATCACAGTGTAGTCAGGTTGGCATTTCATGTAGACAGGTTGGCATTTCAGCTATTCCTGCCTGGTGTGCTCTGGGTTTAGACTCACATTGCAGCCAGCCTCGGAGCCGCCTCCGGCACACACCATGGTGGTCTTGATACTGCTTCCCCACCAGTCTCTCTGGGTGCAGGTTGCATGATCCACAACCGGGAGAATAGCTTGCTGCAGGACATTGGGGAGAGCTCCTCCAGCTGCACCCAGACAGAACGAGGGAAAGGGAAAGAAGGGGTGCAAAGAGGGGGGGGAAATAAAAAAGAGAGCATGTTTCAATTAGTGGACCATGTTGTGGCAGTATCTGTAATAACAACCCTAGGCTACATTGATCTCTTGCAATATAAATTGTTGCAGTAAAGTACTACAGAAGTAGGATTACCATATGGCGTTTGCAGGAGTAGGAATACTTAATGGCATCTCATGAGTAATCTGTTATGGTAACTACACTTCTGTTCTTCTGTGTTCTTTAAATATATCAAATATAAGGGATAGGTGAATCAAAGTAAATACGGTAGATACAATGACACTACTTCATACAGTAGTAGTCACACCTTACTGACTGATGTTCTATTCTAGATCCTATAGTCCCACACACTTGTGCACTTACATCTGTTCTTTTGTGGCATCAGGCTTCCACCTGCAGAAGTGCTTTTGGCACGTTACAGATCTACAGTATTCTCCTGCAGTAGCACTCCACTAATAAAGCTAAATTAGGGCCAAGCGTCTTTCTACCCGTTCTCAGCTGCAATCTTTATTCCCAGCACTCTGCGGCCTTCAATATCTGTGTTGCATAAAAAGCTTCAAACATACTGGAGAGACGGCCCCAGCCGCTGATGTAACAGGGATAATTGTTGGTGAGCACTTGCCCTCCTGGTGGCAGGCAGCCCAGCTGAGCCTTATCGTTCAGCACGGCAGCACGCGATAACTTGATCAGGGCGACATCATTCCTGAGGAGAGGAGGCAAGAGGTCAGGACTTCTGTAGTGTATTGGTGAAGATGAATTAAAAACTAGCTGCACTGTGCTGGAGAAAATCCCTTTCTGCTCTTGTAAAAGGAATATGCTGGTTTTGTGACTGGCAAAGTTGTGTACTCTGTGCCACAAAGTATGATTATACGTCAACTGAGATTGTACATACTGTATACTGTAAGTATCTGCCGTCTATATTTAGCATAGGTTGAACTTGATGGACTTATGTCTTTTCTCAACCTCATCTACTATGTAACTATCTATGTATGCCAGGTTTCACACCTGAAACAACCCAATATTCTACTTATTCTCATTGGTTAGTACAAAACAGGGAACTGTTAGCCTTGTCTGCCTAAAAACATGTAATCGTAGGAAACATGAAACGTTTGACAGAAACAAAAGGGCAGAATATTAAATGACTGAGTGGCAACATGGCATTAATAAATAGGTGCCTTTAAGTCTGACCTTACATTACACATTGCAGACAATACCATAAGTTACAACAAAGAAAAACAGCACATACCCACAGGCAACACAACTGCTCCTCCAGCCTTCATGGACATAAATGTCTTCACTGTTGATAGAGATGATCTGCTCTCCTCCATCAAACCCACTGCGGTCATGTTCTCCCACCACCACTTGGTACTTACGAGAGCTGCAATGGGAGAATAGAGTTAGGGTGATAACAATATACAGTAAGTATGGGCTAACTACATATAAGTGTATTCTCTAATAGGTTCTTCAGAAAGAATTTGAGCCTGTCTGTTCCTGAAAGGACCTGAAATCCATTGCTATAAAGTTGCAGATCCTTCCAATTCCATCATGGGTTATGTTGCTTTTAATGGATCAACAAGAGAGCTCATCACAGATGTCATGTAAATTATGAATGTCAAAAGTCCTGCACACACTATTAAATCTGCAAAAAATTATCTTGTTGTTTTATTAAAAGGAATCCCGCTTAGGATAAGCGAGTTCTTCATTGAGGCAATACTGTACGCAGCCTTCAAAACATCACAGGCCTCTTCATGAAAAAAACAATCATCGCTCAAATGCTCTGTATAGACTGTTATATTTATGAAGAACTTTCTTCTTTGTCCATTAAATGTTATCACGTTTACAATGAATCTACACTTCTCTAGGAAAAATACATCTCCTAGGACTTGGCACTGGTCCCTTTAGGGCAGGGATCGCCAAACATTTCCTCAAAGATTCTAATCCAGACCAGTTTCTTGGCTAGCCAATAAAATAAATGTGCAGACACCTTATGTTATTGAATTCCAAATACATTGGTTATCATCAGTTCTGGTGTTTCTGGGGATAGGATTGACTGATGTAGGCAACCATTTGTAACAAATTGCCGTAACTATTGAAGGGCTATCGTTAAAGCTATACAAATAGGCTTCTTGACCACTACAAGAATGTTTAGCTGTAATCCCACTAACAACGGAATACAGGAGAAGGTGAGGAACCTACGAGATGCAATGTGCAGCTGTTAAGACCCAGTTCTCAGCGATGAGGCTCCCGCCACACGTATGGTAATATGCACCACTGCTTTCATACTGCAGGGAGATCTGAGCAAGCAAGAAGTGAGAACATTCACAAATGAAAACAGATTTATACATAGAGTAAATCACTTACAGATAAATCAGAAGTAAATCAATAGGTATGGATATATATATGGCAATAAATAGATCAACACATCACTGCTTTCTTTACCTATAATCTGAAAGGATGAATTTTAATCCCTTGTTCCACCCTCTCCTCCTCCACTTAATGCACACACACACACACACACAAACACACACACACACACACACACACATCTGTTGAAGCCCCATGTGAAAAGGCAGCCTCACACTGTACATCACGTTTTTAGCTTTTTGATGAGCTTGATAAATCCAAACCCTGCATGAAGCATTCATATAACTAATTACAAGCTGTAAATATTCAGCTGGTACTTTGGAGAGACATCATTTCCCCCAACAAATGTATTTTCTTATTTACAGTACTTTGCATAAACAGAGGTGTCTCCCAGAGCAAAGCCTCCTCGTTCAGTAGATATTTGCCTGTTTTCTCTTTATTTTCAGGAGAAATACATGGCAACTTACTTTGCGCTGGGATCATCTGGAGCAGCAAACGGATTAATTAGCATGTGGTCCAAATGAAATGTGATTCTGTTTTGTTTTACTCTAAATTTAGTCTTGTCTCCCCCCTAACCCTCCCCAAAAACAAAGAAACCCTAGTGTAATTGTATGTCCTACTCTTACCTGCCAGGGCCAGCTGTGGGGTAAGGCATCCTCGCCATTTACCACACGGCTATTTGGAGAGTATGTGGGTACCCCACATCCGTAGGCTGTAGAGAAAAAGGCAGTATCACATCTGAGGCAAGGGATTATTAGTGCCATTCTGCCCTACTGATGAAAACGGGCGATGGCTCAAACAAACGAAGAGATCTTAAACATTCCTATCAATACAAGGTCTGTAAAAGACAACTCTTTTTATGAGACAATTTATCAATTTGTCTGTGTCAACCATAAAGTAAGTAGCAAGATACATTTCATTGTTTACAGTAGATAAGCTTTTAGACTACTCAAGTTTTGTCAAGTGGTTGTTGTGGGGAAATAATTAGTTGGACAATACTTAATATTCAACTTGATTGCTTCACCATCTCTGCTTTAATTGTTCCCCAGTCAGCAGGCATTCCTCTGCACTTTGGTCCTGGACTACATCCCTTGTAGAGGCTTTTAATGATCTTGTAAATTCAATGCCTAAAGTGTGTGCATACAGTATGCTGCTCCCATGAAGACATCATAACGTTGCATCTTGCCGACTTACCACCAGCGGCCAGCAGGAAAGCGATCACCAGTTTCAGCATTGTGTCGAAGCGAAGGTTCATGCCACCAGAGGTCTTTAATAGGCACCTTTATCAGCCAGTGCTGGGAACGGAGGTCACTCAAAGGCCCCTGAACAGGTGCAAAAAACATCAGAGCCCAGTGCCCAAGGCCATCATGTTTTTTTTACTCGTGTCACCTTTTCCTACACCTGCTGCCCAACCTTGGGTCCCTCTAGCTGGCGTTCCCCGATTGGACAGTTACTTATTTATATTTATTTATATAGCGCCATTAATGTACAGAGCGCTTTACTGTATCTGCAAAAAGAATTATATTATCACCCATATGTTTCTATATTTACTCCCTGGTCTGTGCACCAGGGCTGAACTAGCTGCTAAATGAAAGGCAGGTGCTTTCTTCTTTTACTTTACTTTTACTTTATTTTGATACTTCTATATTATTACTACAGAATGTTACAGACAGATGATACAATCACTTTATTTTTGCCATCTCATAGCAGTTCAACCTTTGTTTTTACTTAAATGTCTATATTTGAGTATATTTAACATTTTCAAGGTACACTCCCCCCCAAAAAAGTTATTTTTAATTTTTTCAAGATACCACAAAACATTGATCCACTCTTAAAACGGTAGAATATAATGTTCTATTTACTTTACAGTTATTATTAGCCTTAAGGGGTTAACTGTGTGGGTCAACAGCAAGTAATGGCACGTTCCTATTATATGTTGCTAGAGTGACTGAGCAGATTTTAAGCCCTGCCTACTACTGCCTGGAGTCAGTGATATCATGATTATATAGCAAATGGAAATATTACTGTATGCTCATTTGCATGTCTTAGACAGGTCTGCAACCCTGCCTTTCACCATTATCACCCAGCACACAGTGCTTCCACTGCAGCAAGGGATTCTGGGAAATGGCATGCAAATGAGCACACAGTGCCACCTTTTGCTTCAAAACCATATAACATGGTCCCCTATAAGCTTATGCTTGCTGCATTTCACAGCTTTGAGCACAGCCTGGGTTGCATAGCCAGTAAACCCACCCACAGACAGCCGTTTCAACCTTAATGGGTCTCATCAGTGTGGGGTTGGTTATACTGGCTTTTCTATATATATATAGAAAGGGGAAGCTTCTTGAAGCCAGAGTAGAGGGATCTCACTGTGAATAGTGTAAATACGTTCATACGTATAGTATGGCATGATTCACATTTATTGTTTTATAGTCAGGGACAGTACCCCGGTTAGGTAGTATCCCACAGAGATTACTCCCTTCACTATTAACGGTTCATGGAGAGACAGCCTATACCCAGAGGGAACTCAACAGGCAGTAGTTCCGAGGCATGGTTGTATCAGCCCTATCGGAGAGTCAATAGCTGGCCAAGGTGGTAAGTGGTGCCTGAGGGAGGGACACTTATTACTGACAGAGGGGGAATAGCGCCAGGTATGACAGGGACCCATGCGTGATGGAGCTCTACTGAAGTGACCCAGAAGAGGGCTTCTGTAGGCAACCAAGGGAATCAAGCCTCAGTACCTTCCAATCGAGCCAAGATAGGGGCAGCTAGGGAAGTAAGGTTCAGACAGCATTAAGGAGAATGCAATTATGTCTATACCAAGGTCAACGTGTACAGTATATGGATGTAACAATCGATGTATTCAATGAATAAAGTTCCTGGTGCCCATCATTGCTATATCATTGCACACTCACTCATTTGCTTGTTGGATTCACTATATCATCGCCCAGCCTCACAAATCCAACACCATAACAAGGTAACCAACCCGAGTAAGCCAAGATGAGAGACATTATGTAAACTCAATGATGGGCAGGGAGGGTTATAGCCAGTAAAATGTTGAGGTGCTGATTTCAATAATAATGTAGATGGTTATCTTTTACTAATATACTGAGAGTGAAACAAAACCAGAAGGAGATGGGACAGCTGGGGTTTCTACAAATGCAGAAGTGGAAACTGTATGAATGATGATCTGATACTGCTGATGTTATCACCACGGGAAGCCCTGTGCATTATCTCTGCACCATGCAATGCAAAGTCAAATACCACTATTGGATATTGTTCTCTAATAATTATATGCCCCCATAGGCTTCTGGGATCGTGGGATACTGAATATGTGAAGGTTTCACTGAAGCTGACCTGATCACTGAAAAAGAGTTTTCACCCCCCAAATGATACTGTTACATTGTATAGAGCCAACGCACTAGTACACAATGTGTAGAAACTCTGCATTTGTGAAAGAAATGGTGTAACAATTCAGGTATTGTATTTGCAGTGAGACCATCTTGTTCAAGTGCCAGTGTCAGGTCCCTGTCCCAAAAATTAGATTGTAAAATTATGTACAGCACTGCATACCTTTTGAATGGGTTATTATAACTTGTTGTCATTGTTATGTGAAGTTTCATATACATTGTTAGCAAAAAGCCAAGATTTTATATTTCATAATTGCTCAACTACACTGAAAAGCTTGAAACAATAAAGAGGTGATCATATTACTGCACTATATTACTGCACTATATTACTGCGCTATATTACTGCACCATATTACTGTGCTATATTACTACTGTATTGTCTTTTGGCATCATCCAAGTTAAACAGATCTCCTCTTCTCTTGTGGGACACAAGTAAACACTAGTAGCAATTGGAAACCTTTCTTAACCCAATGGCCTCCATAAAAGTGAATGATATCTCTGCTTAACGGTATGGTGCTACATATCCTTCTTAGAATAATGTGTACCTTGCCAGGCAGAGAAGTTACGTATCTAAACAACACAGATTAAAAAAAAGACTTGAATACGATGATGTGTGCTTTGACTTGTTTAATTCTGTGCTTTTCTGCAAGATAATGGAATTGTGCCGGATGCACCAGTGTGGCATTTGGTGCGGTGTGAGCATGAGGCCAAAAAAAGTAGGATGTTGCATTCAGATGATGCCTGTTATATTCAGAAAAACGACTTAAAATTGAGCACATTGTATAACTGAGACTACTGGATTTCCTAGGTCCTGGAGGTCTCATTGAGAGGGGAATCATTCCCAGTTCTACTTAAGTTGTTGGTGATGATCTGAAATAGAGTGGATAATAAATGAAGGAGAGAGGATATATATACATATACTGTATGCACATATACACGTGACCATTTTTTCCCAGTGAAAAACCGGGACAACTGTCACGCATGCGCGAAAGGCCCACGTCGAAAACACATGTGTATGGCCAGAGCCGACTGCGCATTCGTGAACGACCCACACCGATCGTGCATGTGTGTCTGACGAGCCGATGGTGCATGTGCGGCCTGCAAGAGCTGATCGAACATGCGTCGGATAGGATTTTGCGGCTGAGCATGTGCAATCGGCTCTTGGCGGCAGTGCAATCACGATCAGCATGGGCCAGTCGCTCATGTGTGGCTGGCAAAAGCTGATTGTGCATGCGGAGGGGAAGGGTATAATTCATATGCCACTCGCCCCTTCAGGGAGTATTTGTCTTTTTATTAGGAATTTCATTGATAAACCACTGACATCAGTAATCTGTGGATTCATATACCCCACAAGTTCATGTTCTCCGGTTTCATTAAACAACCACACTATGAATTCCGGACCTGGTGCTTGAGCACCAGGACCACTTTTTGCACATACCCTATCGATATACACATACTGTATACACACAGAGAGAGAATATGCAAATAAATTAACTTGCAAAAAATGAGTGGACACAGTTAGGACAGTTTCGCACTTCTCTAGTCATAAAGCATATTGTAGAAAAATAAAGACACTATAGATACTAGATTTAATAATTTTTACTCTGAACATATGGCAGATCCCTAGAACTAAATGCCAATTTAGTAGGATTCCCACTAGGATGATGCCCCTATTCGATAACCCAAGTTTTGGCCCGGTATGTACAGTAGCATAAAGGTATATTATAGATGGAAAGAAAAAGGGATAAGAGATGTAGGAGATAATCCATTGACAGATTTTACAGGACCTGGGACCCTTGGATAGTGGGTTGAGTTGACCCAATTGGAAGGATATAATCAAGCCGATATATGGGACTCAGGGGACCAGATTGGTAGATGGTACGGGCTGGACCGGACTGGTGAAATGGTAGAATAGTGTGACTTCAAAAGACTCAGTAGATTGATGTGAAGGGGTGGTGGCATTCTGGGCTGTGATCCCAAACTTAATAGAAGAGGTGATAGGGGTCAAAATCCCCCTAGATCCAACCATATTTATTCTATCCCAACCGATAGAAAACATAAACCGGCATATAGGAAAATTAACCACACACATATTACTGGTGGCTAGATGTTCTGCCTCAGTGGCCTGGAAGAAACCAATCCCTCCATCAAAAAGAGAAGTAGTCTGGAGAATTAGTGATGTCAAACTAATGGAGAGGCTGACGGTTTTCCTTGAGGAAAGGATGAGGAATCCGAGGACCTCTGGGACAATAAAACATAGGTGATGTTCTGATCCGTACAGTATGTATGTTTGTTAGAAGCGGGTAAATGTTTATAACATGATGTGCCTAAACATAAAGAATGTATAAAAATAAGCATTATGGCACTATATGAAAATCTTTGTACATTTCTGACATTGGTGGCGCCTCTCCATTTCCCTCCTCCCTATCTTTCCTTTCTGTACCCCTACCCCACACCGTTTTGAAAGTTTAAATACAAACTAAAGTGTTAAAAAAAAAACCTTGTACTCACCTCCTCTATCCAGTCATTGTATGCTGACACGCGAGTAAATACGGTAGGCTTCTGCAGTATATTGCACCTTTCACTGGGTCCAAAGCTGGTGATGCCATGAATATACCATCTGCCATCTGGGGCCTGGCAACTCAGAGGTCCACCTGAGTCACTCTGAAAGAAGGTCATCAAAAGGAACAGGGGTGACCAAATCATTACTCCAAAGGCCTTATCTTTATACTAGAAAGTAAACTCAGCAGTGGATCTGGTGTTTATTCTGAAGAAACATCTGCAGACCATCATTGCTTAATCATTAATTGCTAGAAATATTGTCAATGCGTTGTTTTGTAATCTATTAATCACACCTTAACTAATAGATATCTGTGGAATAGATGTGATGGCTAAGAATGTGAGATTCAGAACACTGTGCTTTACAGATAGCTTTGAGTTTTGTTTTCATGATAATAGCTTAAACCCTCAATATTTGTACACAGTCCTCTTGGTAATTCCCATTATTCTGCTGTCTACCTATTACCTATTACCCCAGTTACAGAGAGATTAGACATTGTGGGAGCGTCCCACAAAGCACAACCTGGCCTAAGAAGCAGGGCAACACTACAGTAAGATATCATAAAGTCACTCTTTGGGTATCCTCTACCCATGCATGCTCTCCTCGGCGCCTTGCGCCCCCCCCCCCCCCTGCTTGGCCCCGGGTTACCATGACGACGTGTCGTTGGAAGGGAAGGTAAGTGTGTTAGAGGCCTTGCCGGTCCCCCGGCATTTAATTGAAATGCCTGGGGGAGAGCACGGGACCTCTATAACTGCTGCACCCCCCCCCCCCCCCGAAAATCTTGCGCCCCCCAGTTTGCGCACCCATGCTCTACCTAATCATATTCCCTTTACATTGCTTGATCATGTGCAGAGTTTGACACCCACATTACAAGCAGCTTTGTTATAACCACCAGCGCACAACATGGATTCCTTGATGATGCTTCCCCACCAGTCTTCCTGGGTGCAGTAAGCATGGTCCACAACAGGGAGAAGAGCCTGCTGCAGGATAGTGGCAAGAGGTCCTTCAGCTGAACAGGGAGAATTATTCAATAAGCTACTTCTATAAAGTACCATCAGACATCTTATTGCATAAATTGAACAGAATTAGAACAGAACATTGGGCTATTTTAGGTGCTAATCATTAGAGATGGGCGAATAAAAATTGCAGAATTTGGACCCGCCTCAGATCAGCCAGTTCCTTTGGTCCGTGGATCAGTCTAAAAAAAGCCAATCCGCCATTTTGGATTTTTTTTTCTTTCAAAGACAGGGAGCAATATGAATTGTTACAAATCAAAGAGAGAGAAAGAGAGACTTTCAATACAGGAGTGCCACCAGTTGTATATAGAAATATATATAGAAATTAATAGGTAAAGGGTGGGATTAATAGATTGGAGGGGAAATTAATAGATTGGGGAATAAATTAATAAACTGGGGAGGAAGAAATTAATAGATTGGAGGAAGAAATGAATAAATTGGGGGGGGGAATAAATAGATTGGGTGTGAAGAAATGAATAGATTGGGGAAGAAATTAATAGATTGGGGGAATAAATGAATAGATTGGGGAGGGAAGAAATGTATAGATTGGGGGGAAATTAATAGATTGGGGGGAAATTAATAGATTAGGGGGAGAAATGAAAAGATTAGGGGGAGAGAAAATAATAGATTGGGGGGAAGAAATTAATAGATTAGAGGAGAAATTAATAGATTGGGGGAAGAAATGAACGAATTAAAAATCCAAGAGAGAGACAGAGAGACTTTTAATTTAGTCGTGTCTCCAGTTGTATATATATATATATATATCCCCTCAAACGTCCCTCCAAATAAATTAAGGAGACGTGTGTGCTGAAAAGGGAGCACACGTGAGGTACCCGTCTGGGAAATATGCACAGTATATTTAAATTAGTCCCATCCCACACTTTCTAAAAGGATTTCCATTCCAATTATATAGAGTTGATAATAAGCCTAAGGCACCCATCTAATGACTGGAATGGTGTCAGACCCAACAGGATGAGAACTCACAACCACTGCTTTTCTAAGATGCAGCTCTGGTAGTGTGAGCAAAACCAGCTGATGGGTAGCATTACTGTAACATCATACTTTGAGCGGCTCACTGTTCACTATTCCAGTCATTAGGTTGGTGCCTTATAAAGTCTTTATACGGCAACAGATTTCAGATTCAATATGAAATCAGAGTCTGGATTCTAAAAAATCCGTCCTAATAGTATTTAATGACAAGCTTAGTACCAAATTGGCAGATGGATTTTGGTGGGGGGGACGGACTTGGTCTAAACAATCCACAAAATTACAGGTAACGGATTTGGACTGGTTTGACTATTTCTACTAATAATTGCAATGGTACACTGTAGGAATGGAATGCCATGTTATACCCAAGACTTGTTAATCAGATTGTGGGCCATTTTTACTAAGCAGTCTTGTGCTATAAGAAACCGATTGGTGCTGCCATCGCATGCATTGCCCTCTGGAATATAAGATATGATCAATAATGGGAAAGTGGAGAGATTGGGGGAAAAGGAAGGGAAGGGAGCTAGCTCTTGCTACAGTCCGTGTAATGGTGCCAGGGGTAACAGAATAGTGGACAGAAATACACTCGCCTAGACGGGTGAAAAGAGGCCCCTATATAACTAGCACTCAAAATGAGTGCTAGTTATATAGGGGCCTCTTTTCACCCGTCTAGGCGAGTGTATTTCTGTCCAGTATAAGATATGATGACTGATTCAACAACAATAATATCAATTCTATTTTATAATATAGATACTCTTTGTGCTCTAATAATATACCTTCCTTTAATAATTTACTACTCCTGTTCACTTACTTTGTACTTCTCTTGCTTTTTAAAATTGCTAAATATGTTGATTAATATGTCAGAAAAAATAATAATTCAATATATGATTATACGGAAATGTGGGTTTCTTGGCACCGGACCCATACAGAATCAGTCCCCATTCTTTTATACCACTAGTGTTATTACTAACACATTCCCTTTCCACTTTTATTGAGAGACTTATTTAAGTGACATTTTGGTTTTGTAACATTGTTTTCAGTGGCCAAAGTGGGATGGCACTAAAGGTATTGGGTGGACAGATTTTTCTAAGCCTCCACTTTTTTTCTGGAGAATAACCTTATTGTTTTAAAAAAAATGTCTCTCCCTTTATTTTCCTGCTTTATACACTTATTCCATATGGACATGGAGCATCCCTAGATTTTCATGATTACAAAACCCAATTTTGTATGTACTTATAGAAATTGGATTAACACACGCTCAGTACTGAAGCACTCCTTTTGACACACACACACACACACACACATATATATATATATATATATATATATATATATATATATATATATATATATACACACATACACATACACACACAGCTCAACCATTTTATAGCGCAATCCGCTACAATGCGGATCCGCTTATAACGCGGTCTGACCGTGGCTCCCCATTTAAAAAAACAAGGTGTTTTTTTTTATTACATTCAATGCTTTATTGCTAAAGGACACACATACATACACATACTAAGAGAGAGAGCGGACCCCGCATCCACAAGACTAATAAAGGTAACCAAAAACTGACAACAATAACATAAATACTTAGTAGTATGTCAGTGGTGCTACATGGGCCAATACATACACATACATACATACATACATACATACATACATACACATACACCTCCCCCCTACGCTACCAGGTAAGTCCTCGTGCGGCAGCCATTTCGCGATCCCGGTTATAACACGGTCTCATTATGTGGACCCCGAGCACCGCGTTATAATAGGGTTCAGCTGTATATATGATATGGTGTGTGTTGGGGTTTGAGCTTACTGGGAAAGTGTGTGTTAATTCAATTTCTAACTGGCAACAGTTGTTTGGAGGTAGGCCGCCCCTCCTCCCAGAGCTCACCCCTCCCCACCTTTTTAACTTGGGAGGTTCTCTCATTTTGCTGTAAGGACAGGACTCACTGTGGTTGTTTCCCCTCATACAGAGGTAAAAGGAAAGGTTCACAGTGTAGTGTTAGGACCTGCAAATTTTGTTATAACTTGGCGTTGGTATGCAGGCTTATGACGCTTTGGCCAAAGGGTCTAACTAAATAACCATGAAAATATTATTATTGAAGTATTTAACTTTATACTTATTACCATATATATTTTGTCAATTGGATGTAGCATTGGGCTCCCCTGTTTTTTGTCTTATACAAATTGGTCTCATTAACCCTTACCCATTGGAGAATCCAAAACCTCCAGTCTTGTTTTTGGCTATGTATAAGTTTCATACTTACTATCGAGCCGTCCCCAGCCACTGATATAGCATGGATAATCATTGGAGAGAAGCTGTCCTGCAGGTGGGAGGTAACCTACTTCAACCTTATCGTTGAGCTGAACGTCATTGGATAACTTGATGAGTGCGATATCATAACTGAACAGGAAACACTAAAGGTTAAAACCCTTCCTCCTGTGCTCCTAAATATGCCAAAGGATACCTGCTTCCTGAACTTAGAGACTTGTGGAATAAAAAAGTATTGACCAATCATTGACAAACCTTAGCCACTTTTTTTTTCTATTGTCTTCTAGATTCTCTATAACGAAAAATTCCAATAGATTGGAAAGGTATACAGGGGTATCCCTAATAAGTAAACATGGGAAGGAAGTTGATCCAGGGAGCAATCTGATTGCCAATTTTTGGAGTCAGGAAGGAATTTATTTTCCCCTTTATGAGATATCATTGGATGGTATTTCACTGGGGTTTTTTGTTTGCCTTTCTCTGGATCAATATACTGTAAGTATAGATATAGGATAAAGTATTTGTTGTCTAAATTTAGCACAGGTTGAATTTGATGGTCATGTGTCTTTTTTTCAACCTCATCCACTATGTAACGATGTAACCAAACCTTTACCAACCCTCTGACTTTTGTCAGAGATATTACAGCTGCTGTGGAAACACAAAAATCAGGATTATATATTTTTCATAGCGTGATCAAGAGATACATTTTGGCAACCTTCAATATACAGAGTAGCACAAATGAGTCAAGTATATTCTCTGGTTTCTTTCTTCAAGATTTAATCGGGATGCAACGGAACAATTCAGGGGCGCACGCAGGCCTGGCAGTGACGGGTGGGGGAGAAGGATGGCGGAGGTCGGCAGAAGCAGAAAAAGGAAGGGGATGGTGGCTGCAGAGGACAATGGCCACAGCAGAGGAGGGCAGGGGTAAAGCCCATCCCAGTGGTTCGACCTGGAAGTGAATGACAATTTCCTGTGTCTGCCGCCAGGATGGGCTCCACTCCACAGGTAAGTGCTGTACATTGCGCCAGGGCATTTTTAGTGAGCAAGGGGGCCGAGAGAAGAAATGAATAGATTGGGGGAGGGAGGGAGAAATGAATTGATTGGGGGGAGGAGAGGAGAAGTGAATAGATTGGGGGGAGGAGAGGAGTAATGAATAGATTGGGGGAGGGAGAAATGAATTGATTGGGGGGAGGAGAGGAGAAATGAATAGATTGGGGGGAGGAGAGGAGAAATTAATAGATTGATGGGGAATAAATAAATAGATTGGGGGGGGGGTAAATAGATTGGGAAGGGGAAATGAATAGATTGGGGGGAAATAAATTAATAGATGGGGAAGAAATTACTAGATTGATAGGGAAGAAATTAATAGATTGGGGGGTGGGGAATAAATAGATTGGGAAGATGAAATGAATAGTTTGGGGGAGATAAATGAATAGATTGGGGGGAAATAAATGAATAGACAGGGGGAAGAAATTAATAGATTGACGGAAGAAATGAATATATGGGGGGGGGATGAATGGATTGGGAAGCAAAATAAATATATGGGGGAGGAATGGATGAGGGGTAGAGAGAGAATGTGGTGGAAAACTAGTGTGTGTTTTTGTCACTTAAACATATAGGACATGCTTGGCTTTAAATTAAATTTTCCTACTGCATTTTGTGGTCCCGTATTATAAAAACTTCATGTGGCATCCCTACACAAGTGCACAAATGCAGTCCTACTTTCTATTTTTGGGGAGATTAGGTTTCAAAATGCCAAATATCTATAAAGTAAATTAAATGTAGCTATCTGCCATGGGAAATCTCCCAGCTCCCACAAATTGTACCTACCCACAGAAACCACAAGCCATGTCCCATTTGGGGTGGACAAAGATGTCTTTGGAGTTGACAGGTATGTACTGTTCTGCGCCTTCCTCCACATTCCGATCATATTCTCCAAGCACAATACGATAGCTCTGTTTGTAACTGTAATAGAGGCAAAAGGTTAGTAATGCAAGAGGAACAATTGCCTTCAGATATGAAATACAGAGGAAAAAGCTGGAGGAGAGACATGAAACGAATGAATCTGCAAACTGCTGTAAGCTCCATCATCAACAAGGGGTTTATTATTTAGAGAGGTCTAGATTTATTTATTTATAAAAATGTTTTACCAGGAAGTTTTTGCAAAGCAAAGGCTTTTGATACGGTTCCACACAAGAGGTTGGTGTACACAATAAAGCAAATTGGACTCAGTAAAAACTTTTTGTACCTGGATTGAAAACTGGTTGATGGATAGACAACAGATGGTTGTTATAAATGGAACATTTCAGGTTGGGCTAAAGTCGTGAGTGGAGTACCTCAGGGATCGGTACTGGGACCCCTGCTTTTTAACTTGTTTATTAATGACCTTGAGGTTGGCATCGAGAGCAAAGTCTCCATCTTTGCTGATGATACAAAATTGTGTAAGGTAGTAGAATCAGAGCAGGATGTAATTTCTCTTCAGAAGGACTTGGAGAGACTGGAAACTTGGGCAGGTAAATGGCAGATGAGGTTTAATACAGATAAATGTAAGGTTATGCATTTGGGAAGCAAGAATAAACTGGCGACTTACAAATTAAATGGGGATAAATTGGGGGAATTCTTGATGGAGAAGGATTTAGGAGTGCTTGTAGACAGCAGGCTTAGCAATAGTGCCCAAAGTCATGCAGTAGCTGCAAAGGCAAACAAGATCTTATCTTGCATTAAACGGGCAATGGGTGGAAGGGAAGTAAACATAATTATGCCCCTTTACAAAGCATTAGTAAGACCACACATTGAATATGGAGTACAATTTTGGGCACCACTCCTTAGAAATTACATTATGGAACTAGAGAGAGTACAGAGAAGAGCCACCAAATTAATAAAGGGGATGGACAATCTTACTTATGAGGAGAGGCTAGCTAAATTAGATTTATTTACATTAGAAAAGAGGTGTCTAAGAGGAGATATGATAACTATATACAAATATATTCGGGGACAGTATAAGGAACTTGCAAAATAACTATTCATCCCACGGGCAGTACAAAGGACATGGGGTCATCCCTTAAGGTTGGAGGAAAGGAGATTTCACCAGCAAAAAAGGAAAGGGTTCTTTACAGTAAGGGCAGTTAAAATGTGGAATTCATTACCCATGGAGACTGTGATGGCAGATAAAATACATTTGTTCCAAAAAAGGTTGGACATCTTTTTAGAAAGGAAAGGTATTCAGGGATATATCAAATAAGTATACATGGGAAGGATGTTTATCCAGGGAGTAATCTGATTGCCAATTCTTGGAGTCAGGAAGGAATTTATTTTTCCCATTACGAGATATCATTGGATGATATTTCACTGGGGGGTTTTGTTTGCCTTCCTCTGGATCAATAAGTAAGTATAGATACAGGATAAAGTATCTGTTGTCTAAATTTAGCATAGGTTGAACTTGATGGATGGATGTCTTTTTTCAACCTCTATGTTTTCATCTACTATGTAACTATAAGTAATACATTGAGAGTTACCTCTCGTTTCCCAGTATGTCCTGGGGTATGAAAATGAAAGGAGGATACCTGGCGCTTAAAGAGTCACTGTGTTCATATGAAACAATCCGGTCTTTAAAAAGTGTCTCAAAGTCCAAAACTTGAAGTGGATGGCTGTAGTTTTTCTTTACTGCTGCTGCTCTTCAATACACCTGAAATTGATAGAAGGGTACACCATTGCGCAGTACTACTGATGTTTGATGTTAACCCCTTAATACCAACTTCCCCAGTGTGGACTGTATACACTTACAGGAGTGTTTCTTTCAGGGTACAGTGGAGACAATCTGTGCTTTATTCCCTTTTTGTTCTTATGTACCACGAATCCCCTGGGTACTTCCTTTGTCTCTTGGGATTTCGTGATTCCCAGAATCACCCGAACTCCACGAGCCCCCAGACAAGGAATTGAACAATAGCAAAGAAGGGGGTCACAAATTTATTTAAAAAACTTCTCCGGTTAGGTTTAACACATCTGTGGTTTGAGAGGTGAGGAGTCTGCCAGAACCCTCGGTTGCAAACCGGAACGCAGCCGAGTGGCGGGAGAGACTCTGATACACCTAACCGGAGAAGTTATGCTGTGAGAGAGCCCTTCTCATCCGGAGCAAACACAGGAGGCACAATACAAGCTGCGGACGGCATCCTCATGACGTTTTGATACGCATGTATTCATGTGAGTACATGTGAGTAACCATTCACTTGTTTTTAGTGCAGGCTAATCAGCCGGTTTTGTTAGGCTTGTTGAAGCCGTTTTTTAAATAAATTTGTGACCCCCTTCTTTGCTATTGTTCAATTCCTGGGGGCTCGTGTAAGTGTATTCAGTCCACACTGGGGAAGTTGGTATTAAGGGGTTAACATCAAACATCAGTAGTACTGCGCAATGGTGTACCCTTCTATCAATTTCAGGTGTATTGAAGAGCAGCAGCAGTAAAGAAAAACTACAGCCATCCACTTCAAGTTTTGGACTTTGAGACACTTTTTAAAGACCGGATTGTTTCATATGAACACAGTGACTCTTTAAGCGCCAGGTATCCTCCTTTCATTTTCACAGTCTTGTATGCAAATTGAGATATTTGCTTTGTTTTTTCACGTGTATGTCACACAATAATAGGTTTAGCGCTTGAGTTAGGGTATCACTTTTTTAATTCATGTCCTGGGGTATGATGAAGTGGTATAACCAGGGCCGCCAACAGAAATCATGGGGCCCAGGACACATGAAAGGAGCCCCGTCGCACGCCGGCACTGAAAGCTCGGCAACGGCGTGGGACAGAGATAAGAAGAAGCTTACAGGCAGCTGAGAGCCAGGGCCCAGCCGCGACCGGCAGCAGGGCCTAGCCAGAGGTCGGGGGGAACCTGCACCGCCAGCCGGGTCCCGCCCAGCCAGCAGACCCAGGACACCAGCCCTGGCAGACCACCCCTATTGGCGGACCTGGGTATAACTACCAATTGGTATATGAAAGGATCTGTAAGAGTTAACCTTAAGAGACACAATTTAGCCTTTGCCACACAGTAGGTGAAAATGTGGGTGTTTGAGAAACCTACGAAATGCAATGTCCAGCAGTCAAGACCCAGTTGGGTGAGATGAGGCTTCCCCCGCAGCTGTGCTGGAATCCTCCTCCCATTTGGTATTGCAGAGAGACCTGAGAAAAATGTATTTAGTGTGAATAAAATAATGTATTTATAACGAGTACAATGTAATGTTAGACGTAGTCTTTTTATTTCAAGCCTTATCTTGCTCATTATTGCTTTGTACAATTGTATGCAATTCCGTTATCTCAGGAAGAGGCTAATTTTACGTAGTTCCCTGGACCTGAAATTAATGGAGGTCAGCTACAGACACCTTCTGCTTCAGTAATATGTTAATAAAATGAAAATAAAGACAGAGCTTCAGCAATGAATGGGGTTAAACACCACTACCCGGTGTGTCGGTGGTAGAGGGGCTGTGTGAAGGTTATAGTTGACCCAGGGAGGGCGATCAGGCCTCCCGGGAGGGATTAATCCCCCCTTTCCTTAGCTGTTACAGCCGCCAATGTAAGGAAGGCGTTAACCCCCACCGCAAGGCCTAACCACTTTCCCCGTTGCAACTACCCCCTTCATTTACACCCTCTACCACCAACACCACACAGGAATGAGCAAAAGTGCTATCAGCCAAGTGCTATACATCACTATATAAAAAACATTATTATAAAACAAAACTAGCCATTTAATCAATTGAATGTCACTGTGGTAATCTATGCCCTCAATGGGTCACAGATAGCCACATTGGCAAACAATGGCCACCCAACAATATACTGTACCTTGTTTCACACCTTCCTTGTTTCACAACTTCTTTGTTCTAACTCCCCATTTAATACACAACTGCACTTGAAACGCAATTGTAGTCACTCAGATCAACACTCGCAAGTCTCAGCATATTTGCACAACTAGAGGCATGTGACCAGAGATGACATGACCGCGGCAAACTGCCATTTTCTCAAAATGTTGCGCGTTTTCTTACACTCGCTGGGTAAAAGTGTGAACATTCACAACAATTGTGCAAAAACAACAATTTGCCCATTGTTACTTCTTACTAACTTAGATCCTCTCGAACACCCTTTCATAATGGAAATTCCGTTTGGGATTGTGTTCTCAAGATAAGGACAAATATATATATATATATATATATATATATATATATATATATATATATATATATATATATATATATATATATATATATATAGACCCCAGAGGAAGCCACTATGTGCGAAATGCGCATCACTGACACTACGTTGGCTCGGGTGCTGAGAGTCGGAGCAATTTCGGGTGCAGGTCTCCTCCTGAGCTCCTGGATTCCCCAATCGAAATATATCAATCATAACATTTCTTCTCTACCTGGTCTCCCCTAGCCCTACAAACATTGACCTTTCAACTACCTGGAATTATTCTAGACATGTTTAGAATCAAGGTGTTCAATAGGGGTATTAATGGCATATGGCAGATGAGTGAATTTTCTCAATAACAGGAGACTTTGCATTTTTCCTTTATTTAGGATCATGGTTTCCAGATATTACTAAGACAACTGATTTAGCTTCCTACAAATTATTTCTCAGTAGCCACTACTGTAGGTCAAGCCTATTTATACTATTTAGGAATCCCGATGTACTATTACTAATTCAGTGTAACAATCATCCAAATCTCTCAGCCCACATAGATTTTTAAGACACGTTTAGTCACACGGCAGTATTCTTTCATTCTAGTTCACGTTAAGTACCTTTTAGTGCGAATTATCACACATTGGCGCATGGAGTTTAATTGTGATCCTCATACCAGTATCACCAGCGGTGTAGCAAACTAGTTACTACAATCAAAGCACAGCTGGAATCCTTGTCACTATATATTTTAGATTGCTTGCTATCCTCTTTATAAAGCTGATTTTTTTTTAATCTAATCAATTAAAAGGTATGTTTTAATATGTTCTATACGGGTATATATAATCATACATCAATCATATCAATGACATGCGACCACTCCTTATATGATACGTATAATAACTCTAATTAAATTAGGGAGTGCACCTAAGTAAGAGGAATTGCTTTTCCTTTCAGCTACTTGTTGTATACCACATCTAATCCTCTAGTAGCACCCCTTGTTAGCTGGATTTAACCTATCAACCCCTCATTTTCCCATTGTGAATTCTTAAAATAAGGTATAGATATACTAACTAATACCAAAGTTTTGGTGCAGCTTATGACCCATTGATATGAATAAGCCCTTTGGAGTGCTGAGACTTACATAGTGCAGAGTGCCCAGTGATTAGCGCTTGTTCCAAGCCTCCACACTGTTTGTTAACAACAATGACTAACATTTAATGGGCAAATATACTCTGGTTAAGGTGACAAACATTCTGCAATAAAACTAGCATTACCTGAGTGCTGAGAACTGTGGAAGGACTTAGGGTAATGGTGTCGAGTTATTAAGAGTATGGCAAAAAAGGGAGATCCTAAGGATAGCTCAGCCTTTTTTGGCTACGGAGTTGCATGATCCCCACATGTGCCAAATGGAAGAAAAAGTGTAACATTCCCTGAATTTCAATTTCATAAATAGAGTAAACAAAGTGAAATAAATGCAAAATGTCGCACTTGAGCATATAAACTCTAGGACAGCACATGACTGGGGAGTAATGTCTTCCTGTAATTTATACGAGAAAAACAATGTTCCCTGTTGTATTGTATTAGTCTTATGTCTCCATCAACACCATGATGGGGCATCGTTATTAGGTGGTACTATACAGATTATTGGTATGACATCATGTAGACTAATGTGTCCATCTCTGAAAGGATACAAACAGACAGGACAGGGCGCCAGAGGAAAGCAACTAAAAGACCTCCGACTGAACAGTGAAGGACGGTGGGAAGTTAGAAACTAATAATTAAATCCCTAAAGGATATCAATAAGGAACATTAGGAAATCATTATTTCTTTTAGAACACGGGGGGTTTCTATAGAGCCAGTAATGTCTGCTGTATTACATCATATAGGAAAATAAGGTACAGCAAGTGTATCAACTGTTTAGTTATATTCAATGAAATCAGCAATGAATTATTAGAGATGAGCCTTACCTGCCAGGGCCAACTGTAGGGTCTGGCATCTTTTCCATTTACCACCCGTGAGTAGGCTGCAGAGAAAATATCAATGAATATATATATATTTCAGAGAGAATGATGAACGTCTCTTACGGACATTAAACTACTTAAACTATTAGGAAAAAAAATGTATCCCAAACATTTACAGCAGTATATTTAATTAATCTTCTTTCAGGCACTGTCAAAATTGCCCAAAGTGAATAAAACAAAAAGGCCAGTGAAAAAAATTATTATTGAATTCAAACTAAAAAAAAAAATCTCATACAAATCCTGTGTCTATTAAATATGACTTACAGCAGCAATACATTCAAAATACTGTGAATATATATCTCTCAATCACAAAAACAAAACAAAAAAAGTTTTTGGCATATTAATCTTGTCTCAGCAGCACCGACATATATTTTTATTTTCTTTATATTTAGGTCTTATAGATACCCTATCATCATTAGGTGTGTATGCGGTCTCTGTTTGTGTTTATATATACTGTATATCAGTTGTGTAGTATTAGTACTGTACTTACTGCACTTCCCACCCCCACTCATTACGCCCTTTTTATTGCGTTTGAATGCATTAAGCTTCTGTGCGTTGCTATAGTAACCACTTACAGCGGCACAGCTCTTTACATAAGCAATCCTATTGTGATCCCCGGGGAAGCAGGGTCTTTGCCGATCAATCACAGGACAATGAATCGATCTTCAGCTTAGATAATGACATTTCCCTAAGGCACGTTCTATAGTGCCGGGCGTGTGCTACGCCGCGCTCGCGGATTTTTAGTTGGCTGACGTTAGTCAGCCTTTCTATAGAAGGGCCGCGCACGGCAGGGAGCCGACAGACAGCGGCGAAGATGAAGAAATGCATCTTTTCGCGCCGCTGCCTGCGCTCAAATGTATGTATATGTATGTATGCGTGGATGTGTGTTTGTATGGATGTGTGTTTGTATGGATGTGTGTGTGTGTGTGTGTGTGTGTGTGTATGTATGCGTGGATGTGTGTTTGTATGGATGTGTGTTTGTATGGATGTGTGTGTGTGTGTGTATGTATGCGTGGATGTGTGTTTGTATGGATGTGTGTTTGTATGGATGTGTGTGTGTGTGTGTATGTATGCGTGGATGTGTGTTTGTATGGATGTGTGTTTGTATGGATGTGTGTGTGTGGGTCAAGGATTGTAAAACAAAACAAAAAAAATATTAAACTTTTTTTTTTCTTAAAAAAAAATCTATCTAGGACTTACATTCACTCACACAACCCATGCACACACATATACTCACACATACACACGTACCACACATACACACTAACCTGCAGCTCCCAGCTCTATATACATGAAAAGCATGCGGCACGTGCACGCGCGTTCGCAAAGGAACGCACGGCCGCGTGCTGTATATAACAGCCCTAAAGCAACAGCAAGCAACTGCTGCATCTATTAAAACAAGCAAACAACATATGCGCACTGTATCGCCACTTTAAGCATATATAGTTTTTGAATTCTGAATTCTACTTTTGTACAATAATGCAGACATTATTTGTACAGTGCCACTGCTGCGGCTTCTATATTCCTTATAGGATCCCCAAACAATTAACTATTTCTCTAGGCTATTCATATCTTAATGACTTACCACCAGCCGCCAGTAGAACAGTCAAGACCAGTTTCAACATTTTCACAGTGAAGACTCTAGCAAATTGGAAGTATTTAATGCTCAGGTTTATCTGTCAGAACTGAGTGGTGATGTCACTGGGAGGTTCCAGCAGGTGCACACAACACATGGGATTATCACATCTCCGCAATCATGTATAGGATATTTGCAAAACTTTGCATAATATTTCCATTACAATGGCTAACGAACTCTTGTAATTAAAAGGTGTATAACTGGGTGTCTTAAAGGTTTAAATTACCCAACGAGGTAAAGATGTAAGCCTGTAACATATTTCTGGTTGCTAATTGTAGCAGCTCTAAACTGAATTTCACAATTTAATTGTGCATGCTAAAAACACTCTATTGTATCCGGGCTCTTTTGTCGACTGATTAAATGTATTTGCCTCCAAAACTTTTGGGGCCCGATTATTAACCCTTCCACCTGCCACTGCAGAATTGTGGTTTTCTTCTCAAAGCATTAATTATCATCTGTGACTATCACAGCTCACAGACTAATGCTTCATATTGCAGAAATGGGGACATATATTGTACGGTAGATATATACTGGTCTATACTGTAATTGCCAAAAGAAAAGCCTGTCCTGCGCTTCAGCTGCACTGCAGTGCACCAGAAGGTGTCAATCAGCCATTTGTGCCGGGTATGAGGAAGCTATGAACAACCCTAGAGTGACCGGAGTGCGTGGAGAGGTAAATAAAGTTAAAAACTCTTACCTTTGATCTCCACTCCGGTCTGGGTCCTGCTATCCTCTCTCCTCCGGCGTCCGCGTGCTGCCTTCAATGGATGTAGATAGGTAGTGTATGGAAAAGGCGCTACTGCGCATGACAGAACTCCAGTAGGTCCCGGATGATGCAAAAAAACTTTATTGGCACATAATGACACTAGGGCCCGTTTTTCGCGGGCTTTTTACTATAAATGTTCAGGCAGCACCACTTCTCCCCACTCCAAGACGAAGCCCTATTCTAGAGGGTGAAACGCGTAGAGGGGGAGATCGTGGTGTAGCCCTAGTGTCACTATGTGCCAATAAAGTTTTTTTGCATCATCCGGGACCTACTGGAGTTCTGTCATGCGCAGTAGCGCCTTTTCCATACACTACCTATATACTGTAATTGCCACCTGAACTTTGGGGAATTTCCAGGTTGCAATCATGTAAAAAACAAACTGAACAGAAGGCGTTGCCAGGACAGCTGCTTTGACTTGTAGGCTCATTGTTTCACCTTTACACACCTAAATTACATGTTGGATCACAATAATTACACCATTACACCAATTGGACCACCATAATCGTCTTTATTAGATTATCCTATCACCCAATGTACTGTATGCACATTTGCAACTTTAACCATCATATACTATTGGATTTCAATATAATGTTTGTTTACAGCATATAGGCACCTACCAGAATGTAATGTTACAGAACACTATTTCCAAGAATAGAGCTGCTCACAGGATACACCACCAGTAATGATGAGATATTCAGAGTGATGTGAGAACTTAATAGGTACTCTATCTCCTCTGATGACTCCTAAAGCAGTGGAGAGGTGCACCCGGGTGAATGAACTATAAAATAGAATTGAGTTGGAATAGTGGATATGAGAGAGGCATAGATCCGCTATCAGACAACATTCATGGTGGGGCACTCGTAGAAACCTAAATAATACTTAACTTTTATTATTATTATTAATGAAAATGATTAAAAATATATATAAAATCCAAGGTAAGTAAACAGTGAGTATAGTGCACACAGAGAAAGCCTATATAATTGGGATAAATCCCAGCTTAGTTAAATTTTTGTGTGACGGTAACACATTGATTCTCTATAGTGTGTAAGAATGTATTGACCCTTTAATCTCAGAGGCCGTGGTAATGGGGAGAGCACTGAATAGCAATTCAGAGTAGGCAGAAATCTAACGATATAAGGCGGGTTCTGCGAATGATACAGTAGGTAACTTTAGACTGGATCATAATTGTTGCCCATTCTAATTGAGTAAGATAATAATGCAAAGTACATGAGTGTACTAGCTAGCTTCACTGACCACCACTGCATTAATTGTGATTCAAAGCCTGCCCAGCTTGCAGAACTGATATTATCTACCTTCTGCATTTATCTTACTATCTGAGCCAGCCGAGCTCTGACCGTCGTTGCCTCCAGCTACCACTGCCTCGCTGTCTACTTCCTGCTATGGTGTTATCATGCCCTCATGTCCTTTATATATATATATATATATATATATATATATATATATATATATATATATATATATATATATATATATTAATAATTGTCATTATCTGGTAAATTTGTAACATTGTACTGTGATTTTTGTTTACATATTTTTTATTGTATGTGCAAATCCCCCCCCCCCCCCTCCTGATAGGATTACTTTCTTCGTCTCTAAAAGGGGGTTAATAGGGAGTTAGTAGGTTAATATTAAAGTAAGACCCTAGTTAACTGTAGCTAATTCAATGTTGCTACATAAATGTTGCTAAAGTAAGTAGGCAGGTGCTTGGCCACTCCTCGATTCCAGAACCTGCTAGAAGGGTCATCTAACATCATATGACGCACAATAAGTTAAGGTCGCCTTTATTCTGCCCAGTTACAGGGGTGGGGTTATGGCACCACCCAAGGAGTATAAAGGGGGCAACATACAGTAAGCTCCCAGACCCCAGGAGGACACCAGAGAAGAGGAGTCTCACCATATTAAGTTTATGTCCTAAATGTGTAACATTATGTGTAGAGTATGGTCACCTTTTGTTATTTTGTAGTTAGGAAAGAATGTCCCTTATCGAAGAAGAGACACTGCAATAATATAGTCAGAAGTATTCTATCTTTCCTAAAAGAGGATGTGCGTGGCACTCATTCCAAGGGATCCCTAGCGTTGCTCATAGACAGCTCTGTACTTTGCACACCAGCCTACTATAGTAAGGACTAGTAGAGAACTGTATTGGATGACAAGAATATGAGGACCTTGATAGAATATACACTCCTGCAGTCCTGGAAGGTGTCTGGAAATGACTCCACTAAAGCAAGAGGTTGCATATTATCTATAACCAATGGTAATGGAAGGTGACAAGCCGTGTGTGCCTCCCTGGGAAACTATCTCAACACCCAGGGAAGAAGTATACATCCTGAAAGTCTGTCTAAATAAAGAAACCTGTTTGTCTCCAAAGTTCCTGGCACGCTTATTACCAACTGCTTACATCACCAGCCAGCCTCAACCCCAGCACCCTGAAGAAAGGTATGAGAGACTATAAGCACCAATATATATTTACAGTGCTTAGATGTGACACTCTTTTAAGCTGGGCAGAGAGGTGTTACATATATAATAATACAAGTTAAGTAATATTTAGGTTTCTAGGAGTGTCCCAAAATGAATGCTTCCTGATGGCGGATCTATGTGTTTCTCATATCCCCCATTCCAACTCAATGTCACAGAACAACCTGACTCTCCCAAACAATATCCAAAATTAGCAACCTCATAAAAATAACTGATTGAGCATCGTTTCCTGGTCTCCTGTGGTCCACATTTGCCTTTGTTCTATCCTAGTCATGGATTACCGCTGAACACTCGACTATTTTTTATATTTCAGTTTTACCACGACCCTAGTGCACCCAAGTCTCCATCCTTAGGTCTGGAAGAGCGGGTGGGTTTCCTATCTGGTAAATTGACTAGGACAGAATAACTGGTCTACCGGGGTTGTTGGTGCAAATTCTGGGTCTTAATGGCCTAGGAATACCCAGAAAAACCCATCATACAGTAATTGGGTCAGTGCCAGAGGTGCCTGCAACACATCGCATTGTAGCTAGCGAAAGGCAACATGAGCAACAGGAGAAAAGTGATTCACACAGAGTGGGGGGTGAATCAGGCGAAAACGATTCTTGCCAATCACATCAAATGTATTATTTTAAAACATAGATGATCTCACTTTCCAGATTCACAGGCTATTTATTGGGTTGTAAAGCACAGAATTAAACATTATCAGAGCATAGCGGAGCAGGATCCTTGGATACTCAGGAGATGAAGTAAAAGTATGAGAGGTTTCCTATCCTAATAAATTGAAACAGATATTTCTCTTTCAGGTTTATTCATTGCAATAGAAGGGTGGAATGATGTAATTTGTACAGCAGATCGCTAGCATTGCTTGCACCCTTTGTTTTCAGAAATAGTTAAACTGTATCGTTTAGCATGTCTTGTGCAACAGTTTATGGGGCATTCCCCTCCTTGGACCAAAGTGAACTGCAATAACATGTTTAAACCCTTTGAGTGCCAGAGGGGCTGCGGAGATAGTTCCACGCCCCCCCCCCCCCACCCCGCACTCCGATAATGTGACCGCTTCTCTGATCATTCTTCCCGCTACTGTGCTACATATCCGTTACGTATCTAAATAACACAGATTAAGAAAAGGAGGAATACTATTGTGTGCTTTGACATTTGTTTATTCAGTGCTGCTTCTGTAAGATACTGAGACCACTGGATTTCCTAGGTCATTCCCACTTCTTCTTTAGTTGTTGGTGATGATCTGAAAATGAAATGGATCATGAGAGAGAAAGAGAGAGAGAAAGAGAGAAAGAAAGAGAGAGAGAAAGAAAGAGAGAGAGAAAGAAAGAGAGAGAGAAAGAAAGAGAGAAAAAGAAAGAGAGAGAAGAGAGAGAAGAGAGAGAAGAAGAAAATCAAACCAGGAAAAAATCAGTCCTACTAGACAAATAATAAATGCCAAAATCAAAGATTGGTAAGGAATGCAACACCGAATGCAACACACACACCCCCTCCCCTCCTCCCCCTCTCTACCCCCCTTTTTTCTTTCTCTACCTGTCCTTCACTATCCTCACTTTTAAAATAAGAGGAGTTACTGCCCCGGTATGTTTTATGCAAGCTTCCCTGTATAGGTCTTGAAAGATTGCCTGCTTACTGTATGTACAATGTGTTATAAACATACCTCCTGTAAACGTTATGGAATGTTGCCTGTAACCCTCCATGAAAACCAATAAAAATGTTTGTTAAAAAAATAAAGCCTACAAACAATATCAAACCAAAAACACAGAGACCCAAACAATACAGAACTACGAACAAGGTTCTGCCAACACCTGAAGCACTACAGGCACATCCTAAAGAAAGAAAAAACACAACCTCATTGCCAAAAAAAAAGATAAAAAGAATTGAAGAAGCATTGGATGAGAATACTTTTTGGCAAACTTGGAAACATCTTGATACAAAATAGAATAACAGACACCTGGCCATTCAAAAGGCAAGATCTGGAAAAACTACTTTGAGGACCCAGAAGAAAACCTGACACAAGAACAAAAACAAATCCTCACCAAACAAACAACACTGGAGAACATTATAAAAGATAACCAAAAACCCCTGGTCATACCAATCACAATCCAGGAAATAAAAGAAAAAAGAAAACTAATAAAAACCAAGAAAGCCAGTGGACCAGATGGCATTCTACATGAGATGCTGAAGTACAGCAACCCATCTATACAGAAGCTCTACTGAAAATGTTCAACCTGGTCCTCACTACTGGCTACTTCCCTGAACTGTGGAACGAAGGACTGATAACCCCTATTCAGAAGAAAGGAGACAGGCTGGCCCCATCCAATTACAGAGGCATCTGTGTCAGCCGCACCCTGGGGAAACTGTTCAACAGAATCTTGAACAGTAGAATCATCACCTTCCTGACAGAGCAGTGTACTGAATAAGAGCCAGACAGGCACATACACATACCTTGGTCTAAGAATCCGCTGCAATCATTATATCCTACCCCGTTATTCATGTACTGTGTAACTATTATATCCTACCCCCTGTTATTCATGTACTGTGTAACTATTATATCCTACCCCGTTATTCATGTACTGTGTAACTATTATATCCTACCCCCTGTTATTCATGTACTGTGTAACTATTATATCCTACCCCCTGTTATTCATGTACTGTGTAACTATTATATCCTACCCCCTGTTATTCATGTACTGTGTAACTATTATATCCTACCCCCTGTTATTCATGTACTGTGTAACTATTATATCCTACCCCCTGTTATTCATGCTTTGGCAATATTGAAATGTTCTTTCATCATGCCAATAAAGCTTATTTGGAGAGACGGAGACGGAGACGGAGACGGAGACAGAGACAGACGGAGATAAGATGGATGAGAGACAGAGAGGATGGAAAATAAAAACACAATACATACTAAACTTGGAGATGTACTCATCTTATGGCAAAGAGAGTACCGGTAATTGACTTACAATGAGATAGTGATGGTTGTGAGAAGTATTTCTCTTCCTGTCATTCTATATTGTTTCTTTTCGTACAAAAAAATCCTATTGACATCAATGGGGCTTTTGGCCGAAAATAAACCCAACGACAGCATCGGAGTATAATGAATTATTTAAAAAACTTTAAAGGCTATCTACCTGGGTATATTTACTAAACTGTGATCACGATAATCACTCGGGCAATATCACTTATTTACAATCACACATTTGTGAGTATAACAAAATGTCAAATAGTTCCATACATAGATTAGGTTGAAAAAAGACATACAGGCAGTCCTCGGTTATCCAACGGAATCCGTTCTGGAAGTAGCGTTGGATAGTGAAACCGTTGTAAAGTGAGTCCCATGTTAATCAGTGGCGGTGAGCATCGGATAACGCATTCCGGCCCTTAGGGTTGCATTGTAAAGCGTTGGATATACCATTCATTCTAAAGTGAAACGTTGGATAACGAGGACTACCTGTATGTCCATCAATATACAATATACACTCCTGAAGAAACCGCAATACGGAGAAACGCGTAGAGTGATGCTGACGAGTGAAGATTCCCACAGGATCGGAGTCCCCCAGAGCAGATGACGTCACTTCCGGTTTCCGGTTTGGGTGAGACGCACCAGTGACACGCACGCCGAGGCGGAGGGGGGACTGAGAGAACAGCTGTTACTTTGCTGAGATCCGATCTGTGTGATCTAAACGCTTATACTCTTTTTATACCTTGTGAGTGCATTGTACATACACTTACTTTTAAAGAGATTTTTTATACAGTCCGCACTATGTCCGTTCTTATGTTATTCGTTTAAGGTCTCCTGCACTTACCATTTCACTAACATCTACCTGTCTGACGGTCCGACGGGCTGTCATGTAAAGATACCTTTATGGGAACAATACTCACCCTATACTTGTGAGTATTTAGCACACTGCACCTTGAATATTTATTCACACAATAATCACAATACTGCACCATCAGGAATTTTCTCCTGTTTTACATGGTTTTGCGCTTCCCGATGATCTTCACCCCATCAATATACAATGACTTCTACTGTATATCCTTATGTTCTGCGAAGAATTCATAGGGGAGGCATATTGACTTGCCATAAGAGAGGCCATAATATTATAATCCCCCTGATTTATGCCTTTTTGGGAGTGATATCATTGTCCTTCAGCCCTCACCTAACCCTTTTCAGCATGGCGCTGTCTATGAAGACATTAAGGGCAACATTTATTTCTCCAGAACATGAAAGATCAAAGGTTAATGATTGGTAAGATCATAAAAAGCAGAATATCCTGGTTTACACCATAAATAAACATGGAAAAGAACAGTGCAGATTGCTGCTTCAAATATAGGGTGATACTGAGATCATGGGTGTTAACTGCTCATATAAGAAATGAATAACATTAAATGTCAAATAATTCCATCAACGTTTTCATTCTAATGTGGAACCTTTCAGTTGCAGTTTCTACGTCTCACGACAAATTCTCTTGTGCATGGCTCTTCTTCAGTATTTTTGAAGAAAAGATCATAGGCAGATCATTGTGAGCCGTCTGTGTGTTAGCACATTATACTCACCTCCTCTATCCAGTCATTGTATGCTGACACGCGAGTAAATATGGTAGGCTTCTGCAGTATATTGCACCCTTCGTTGGGTCCAAAGCTGGTGATGCCATGAATATACCATCTGCCATCTGGGGCCTGGCAACTCAGAGGTCCACCTGAGTCACTCTGAAAGAAGGTCATCAATAGGGACAGGGGTGACCAAACCATTACTCCAAAGGCCTTATCTTTATACTAGAAAGTAAACTCAGCAGTGGCTCTGGTGTTTATTCTGAAGAAAGATCTGCAGACCATCATTACCCCGTCATCTCAGAGCGGGCGCAGCCATCTTGTTTTATGGCAGGCTGGCAAACTACTTTTCCTAAAGGCCGTTCGGACTCGGCTAAATACTTATAACATTTACAGAAGACACAAAAAAGTGTTCAAATGTTTTCTTATTTTAAGATGGTAAATTACTTTTATTTCAGATCTTTAAGGAATTTATAGAAATAATCAAAATCATTTACCATACCATTACTTTTCATAGGCCCTAGGCCTATAGTGCCAAGGCCATAACACGGCCTGCCCCCTACCTGTCCCCCGGTCGGCGCCAGAGGTAACTTCCCCCTTCATGGCCAGAACAACCCCCAGCCCCCTCCCCCAATAAAAGTTACATTCTCAGAGGCTGTGTGTGTGAATGTTTGATTGTGGGGGTGATTGATTGCGTGGGGGTGATGGAGGATGGAGTGTAAGGAGAAGTGGTTGAGTATGAGGAGAGGGGATTGAGTCTGAAGAGAGGGAATTTAGTGGGGGAGGGTGAGTTGAGTGTGAGGAAGGGGTATTGAATGTGAGGAGGGGGGATTGAGTGAGAGGGAGGGGGATTGAATGTGAGGAGGGGGGATTGAATGAGGGAAGTGGATGGAATGTGAGGAGTAGGGGGTTGAGTGAGAGGAGGATTGAGTGTGAAAAGAGGAAGGATTAAGTGTGAGAAGGTGGGGATTGATGGTCGCAGGGATGGATTGAGTGAGTATCAGGAGGGGGGATTGAGTGAGAGGGAGAGATTGAGTGAATGTAAAACTTTATCTGAATGTCATTTTTTCTTAATACATGTTTAAAATGTCAGGCCTATTATTAATCTGCTCCAATTTATTTAGTTTTTTTGCTATTAAAGAAATAGGTTGGAGACCACTGCAGTAGAAAGTAAACTCAGCAGTGGCTCCAATCTGTATTCTGAAGAAAGATATGCAGACCTTCATTGCTTAATCATTAATTGCTACAAATCTCTTCAATGCGTTGTTTTGTAATCTATTAATCACACCTTAACTAATAGATATCTGTGGAATAGATGTGATGGCTAAGAATGTGAGATTCAGAACACTGTGCTTAACAGATAGCTTTGAGTTTTGTCTTCATGATAATAGCTTAAACCCTTAATATGATTCCACTGCAGCCCTCTGGGTAATTACCATTATTGTGCTGGCTACTACCATTGATTAAAGAATGGGAGCTCTACTGGTATGTCTACCCATTACCCCAGTTACAGAGGGATTACACATTGTGGGGGTGTCCCGCAAAACACTACCTGGCCTAATGAGCAGGGCAACACTACAGTAAGATATCATAAATTCACTCTTTGGGTATCCTCTACCTAATCTTAACATAGTTTACATTGCTTGATCATGTGCAGAGTTTGACACCCACATTACAGGCAGCTTTGTTATAACCACCAGCGCACAACATGGATTCCTTGACGACGCTTCCCCACCAGTCTTCCTGGGTGCAGTAAGCATGGTCCACAACAGGGAGAAGAGCCTGCTGCAGGGTAGTGGCAAGAGGTTCTCCAGCTGAACAGGAAGAAATATTCAATAAACTACTTCTATACAGTACCATCAGACATCTTATTGTATGAGTTGAACAGAATCAGAACATTGGGCTTTTTTTATGTACTACTCATTGCAATGGGACACTGCAGGAATGGAATGCCATGTTATACACAAGCCTTGTTAATCAGATTGTGGGCCATTGTTACTAAGCAGTCTATGCTATAGGAAACCGATCGGTGCTGCCAACTCATGCGTTGCCCTCTGTAATATAAGATATGATGACTGGTTCAACAACAATAATATCAATTTTATTTTATAATAAAGATACCCCATAAACCTTAATTCAATAATCTACTACTCCTGTTCACTTACTTTGTATTTTTCTTGCTTTTGAAGCAGCTAAATATGTTGATTAATATGTCAGAAAAAATAATAATTCAATATATAATTATACGGAAATGTGGGTTTCTTGGCACCAGACCCATGCAGAATCAGTCCCCATCCTTTTATACCATTAGTGTTATTACTAACATTCCCTTTCCAGTTTTATTGAGAGACTCATGTAATTGACATTTGGGTTTTGTTACATTGTTTTCGGTAGCCAAAGTGGGATAGCACTGGAGGTATTGTGCGGACATATTTTTCTAAGTCTCCACTTTCTTTCTGGAGCATAAACCTGTTAGTTTAAAAAAGAAAATGCCTCTTACTTTATTTCCCTGAATTATACACTTATTCCATTTGGATATGGATCATCCCTACGTTTGTATTGTTACAAAACCCATTTTTTTAATGTACTTATGCCAATTGTTCTAATTAACCCTTAGCCATTGGAGGATCCAACATGTTCAGCCTTGTATTGGCTATGTTGTAAGCTTAATACTTACTGTCAAGCCGTCCCCAGCCACTGATATAGCATGGATAATCATTGGAGAGACGCTGTCCTGCGGGTGGGAGGCAACCTATTTTAACCTTATCATTGAGCTGAACTTCATTGGATAATTTGATGAGTGCGATATCATAACTGAACAGAAAACACAAAAGGTCAGAAGTCAGGACCTGCTATTCGTTTGGGTGCCATCAACCCTTCTTCATTTGCTCCCAAATATGCCAAATGATACTGGTTCCTGAATTTAGAAACTTTTAAAATAAAGAATTATTGACCAATCATTGACGAATATTGGACACTTTTATTTTGCCATTGTCTCCTAGATTTTCTCTAATGTAAAATACCAATATACTGTCTGGCTTAGCCTGCTTTGTGATGAAGGGATCCACCAGGACACAACATTACTTTATTACTAGACTGTACCAACCCTCTGATCACAGGTCATTTTACAAAGATATTACAACTGCTGTGGCAACACAAAATCAGGATGATATATCTTCAATATACTAATATAGACAGAGTAGTACAAAAGAGTCACAAAATGGGTCTTTGTGGTAGTGACAAGTTGTACAGGTACCAAACTCAGGCCTGATTTTGTTGGGATTTAGGTTTCAAAATACCAAATATCTATAAAGTAAATTACATGCAACTATCTGCCATGGGAAATCTCCCTGCTCCCACAAATTATACCTACCCACAGGAAACACAAGCCATGCTCCAATTGGGGTGGACAAAGATGTCTTTGGAGTTGACAGGTATGTACTGTTCTGCGCCTTCCTCCACATTCCGATTATATTCTCCAAGTACAATCCGATAGCTCTGTTTGTAACTGTAGTAGAGGCAAAAGGTTAGTAATGCAAGAGGAACAATTGTCTTCAGATATGAAATACAGAGGAAAATGCTGAAGGAGAGACATGAAATGAACGAATCCGCAAACTGCTGTGAGCTCCATCATCAACAAGGGGTTTATTGTTTAGAGAGGTCTAGATTTATTTCTAAAATGTTTTACCAGAGAGTAATACATTGAGAGTTACCTTTCGTTTTAAAGTATGTCCTGTGGTATGATGAAGTGATATACTGTAACTACCAATTGGTATAAAGAAGGGTCTGCCAGAGTTAGCCTTAAGAGGCATGCTTTAGTACACTGGTGCGCAAACGTTTGGTGCTGCGCCCCCCTGCCTGCTCTCCCCCACTGCTCAGGCCCTGGCCCTTACCTTTGTGCCGGCGTCAAATGACACCGTGGGGTTATGTGACATCACGTGACCCCGCGCGTTGTCATGGTGATGGGCGTCAAATGACGCCGCAGGGTCATGTGACATCACGCTGCATTGCCATGGCGACACGTTGCCCAAAGCCAAGGTAATTGAGTTATGGGGGCCTCGTGCTCTCCCCGGGATTGAATTTAAATGCTTTGGGGAAGTGCGCGGGGTCACTATAACCGCCGCGCCCCCCCAAAAAAATCTTGTGCCCCCCTGGGGACCACAAAAGACAAGGGTGTCAAATGCTACACCCCAAAACTGGAAAAACATACCAGAGACTCTCACATCCACCACCAGTTTAAGTTCTTTCAAATCTAAGGCTGTCTCACATTTTAATCTGGTCTGTAACTGTTTCATACGCTCATAATATATATTTTCTTTAATTATGCATGCAACGTCTTGTATATAATGTATAACCCTGTTCATTTATGTAACTGTATTTGTAACCATGTATTATTTGTCCTAACTCTGTGCCCAGGACATACTTGAAAACGAGAGGTAACTCTCAATGTATTTATTTATTTATTTTATTTATTTATAAAATATTTTACCAGGAAGTAATACATTGAGAGTTACCTCTCGTTTTCAAGTATGTCCTGGGCACAGAGTAAAACAAATAATACGTGGTTACAAATACAGTTACATAAATGAACAAGGTATACATTTATATACAAGACATTGCATGCACAGTTAAAGAAAATATATATTATGAGCGTATGAAACAGTTACAGACCAGATTAAAGTGTGAGACAGCCTTAGATTTGAAAGAACTTAAGCTGGTGGTGGATATGAGAGTCTCTGGTAGGTTGTTCCAGTTTTGGGGTGCACGGAAGGAGAAGGAGGAACGTCCGGATACTTTGTTGAGTCTTGGGACCATGAATAGTCTTTTGGAGTCTGATCTCAGGTGATAGGTACTGCATGTGGTAGGGGTGAGGAGCTTGTTCAGGTAGCTGGGTAGCTTGCCCAGAAAGTATTTGAGGGTGAGACAGGAAAGGTGAACTTTGCGCCTAGACTCTAGTGATGACCAATCTAGTTCTTTGAGCATTTCGCAGTGATGTGTGTTGTAGTTGCATTGGAGAACAAAACGACAAATTGAATTGTAGAGGGTGTCAAGTTTGCTAAGGTGGGTTTGAGGAGCCGAGCCATATACTATGTCTCCATAGTCAATAATTGGCATTAGCATCTGCTGTGCAATACGCTTTCTGACCAGGAGACTTAGGGAGGATTTGTTCCTGTAAAGTACCCCTAGTTTGGCATAGGTCTTGGTTGTCAGGGTATCAATGTGCATCCCGAATGTATTACTTCCTGGTAAAATATTTTATAAATAAATAAATAAATAAAATTGACAAAACATACATGGTAATAAGTATAAAGTTAAATACTTCAATAATAATATTTTCTTGGTTATTTAGTTAAACCCTTTTGCCACACTGTTGTCCTCAGTGCTGTAGGTGAAAATGTAGGTGTTTGAGAAACCTACGAAATGCAATGTCCAGCAGTCAAGACCCAGTTGGGTGAGATGAGGCTTCCCCCGCAGCTGTGCTGGAATCCTCCTCCCATTTGGTATTGCAGAGAGACCTGAGAAAAATGTATTTAGTGTGAATAAAATAATGTATTTATAACGAGTACAATGTAATGTTAGACATAGTCTTTTTATTTCAAGCCTTATCTTACTCATTATTGCTTTGTACAATTGTATGCAATTCAGTTATATCAGGAAGAGGCTAATTTTACGTAGTTCCCCGGACCTGAAATTAATGGAGGTCAGCTACAGACATCTTCTGCTTCAGTAATATGTTAATAAAATGAAAATAAAGACAGAGCTTCAGCAATGAAGGGGGTTAAACACCACTACCCAGTGTGTCGGTGGTAGAGGGGCTGTGTGAAGGTTATAGTTGACCCAGGGAGGGCGATCAGGCCTCCCAGGAGGGATTAATCCCCCCTTGTCTTAGCCATTACAGCCGCCAAGGTAATGAAGGCGTTAACCCCCACCGCAAGGCCTGACCCATTTGGTATTGCAGAGAGACCTGCGAAAAACAGAGTTGTAAACAATGTATTTAGTGTGAATAAAATAATGTATTTATAACGAGTACAATGTAATGTTAGACATAGTCTTTTTATTTCAAGCCTTATCTTACTCATTATTGCTTTGTACAATTGTATGCAATTCAGTTATCTCAGGAAGAGCTTAATTTTGCCCGAAAATGTTGTTTGTTTTGTTGTGGTCTACTACCCAATATTTGCTCTGAATATGAATTTTAAAGGATCGTTCAAATATTTTAGGCACCCTATGAGGATTTAATTGTAGGAGTGCTGGCTATATACAGTATTATTTCCTATTTTCTGTACACAGATGCTGAAAACTGAAACTATCATGAGAGCTTCATTATTTGGAAGGTACTTTGATACTTGTGAACAAAAGAAAAGAAATAAAGTGAGCAACTATTAAACCATTTAACTCAAACCCACTAATAGTGAGATAGTGCAATAAATATCACCCCCATTCATAGGGTGTATTAAATAATCATACAATATCTGTGTTAACAGTGGCGGCTGCAGCTGTTAGGGGTCAGGGTGGCTCAACACTCCAACAACACTAGATAGACAGGGAACAAAAAACAGCGCAAACCGCATAGTGAAGTACATCAAATTATATTTGATTTGTGACAAAGGTAAGTATTAGGCGTACATCAGATTAAAAGAACAAACGCATTTAGTGCAATCAGCACTATGCTGATGAGCTGATCCACCGGACTGATTGGGTTCCTACAACATCCTGCATTGAGGGCGTGAGAAGGATCCCATAAATCACCATAGCTGTGACTTCCAGTGCTGCAAGACACCTGTTGCTGAGTGGTAACCTGTTGTGCTGATTGCACTAAATGCGTTTGTTCTTTTAATCTGATGTACGCCTAATACTTACCTTTTTCACAAATCAAATATAATTTGATGTACTTCACAGTGAGAAAGGTCCTGTGTCAAGGACCGAAACGTCGGGTTTATGTGCCGGTTTTTCTACTGAATACACGCTGCTTTTTGTACCTTTGAGTGTGCTGTCTCCTTCTTGCCTCGTGATCTTGGGATCCTGGATCTACTCGGTAAGGAACCTATCTATATATATATATATATATATATATATATATATATATATATATATATATATATTTATATATACATATGAGAATTATGGCATTAAACTAATAGAAAAAACATGTATCCCAAACATCTACAGTAGTATGATATTTAATGAAGAATCTTCTTTCGGGCATAATCAAAATAGATGAATTAGGAACGGCAGAAAGTAAGATGATCACTCATGTAATGACAGCTGCCCGCTGTGTTATTGCGGCTGCCTGGAAAAAGGTAAATGCACCTTCTAGGCAGACTGTCTTACGGAGACTAAGGGAAATAAAGATGATGGAGCTCCTCACAGCACAGTTGAACCAGAAAACTGACAAATTTCACAAAATTTTAGAAATATGGCCAGGAAACTAGGGACCCCATATAAATAAATACAGAAATACCAGACAAATGGGCTCGTCCTACCCCCCCCCCCCTTCCACCCCTCCCACCCTTCTTTTTCTTCTTTTCTACGTTCTTCTCTTTCCTTTGTTAAGCTCATGAGAGACGCGTGTTATATCAATTATTTTATTTCAGATGACGAACTGTTAATGCTCTTTGTTGTATGGACAAGTGACACTGTTAAAACATCATATGTATTCCAAGACTATATATTTGTTATGTCTCTCTAAAACAATAAAAATAAATTGAAACAAAAAAAAAAATTGCCCGTGGTGGATAAATCAAAAAGACCCAAGAGAAAATTATTATTGGATTCAAACTACAACAATCTTATACAAATATCAATATTGAGTCTATTAAATGTTACTTAGGCATATATCATTTTTTTAATTCTGAATTCTATTTTTGTACAATAATGTAAACATTTCTACAGTGCCACTGCTGCTACTTCTTTATCCCTTAGCGATCCTTTACCCTATAGAATCCCCAAACCATGAACCATTTCTCTTGGCTATTCATTACTTAATGGCTTACCACCAGTTGCCAGTAGAACAGTCACGACCAGTTTCAACATTTTCACAGTGAAGACTCTAGAAAATTGGAAGTATTTAATACTCGGCTTTATCTGTCAAAACTGAGTAATGATGTCACCGGGAGGTTCCAGCAGGTGCATAGAACACATGGGATTATCACATCTCAGCAATCATGTATAGGATATCTGCTCCAGATTGCATATTTCCATTCCAAAGGCTAACCTTGGACTCCTGTAATTAGAAGGTGCATAACTGGGTATCTTTAAGGTGTACATTTTACCCTGCAATGTAAAGGTGCATATTGCTGGTTGCTAATTTTAGCAGGTGTAAACTGAATTTCACAATTTGTTATTTTACATGTTAAAATAATTTTTTTGTTGAATCCACAAGACCCAGAAATTTGCAGAAATGGGGGTGGCTATCTGGTCAAGGAATGACTCTGGGACAGGAAGTAGGAGTCTCTGGTTGTAGACCATTGTTGTGACTTCAGTTATCTCCACAAGTGTCTCTAAATTCTTGCTAAGAAAGGGGTAATACAGTGACACCTAAACGATAGAACTGTGTTGGATATAGGAAGCACGAGTAAACCCCTTAACCAATAGCTTTCGTGCACTGCTTCAAGGTACTTGAACGCCAAACCTTCAGGGGCATGATTTTTTTACCCATCCACATTTCTAAAGTTCATGACCATCTGCACAGCTGGAGAAGTTTACAACTCCACTATAGCCATGGATACATTATTGGTATTCACATCGGACAGACTAATGCATACTAATGTTTCCAATTGCAGAAATGGCAATACATAATTGCCACCTGAAGATTTGGGAATGTTCAGGGCTTCCCAACGTGTCACAGGTGGTACATCCAAATGTTTTTATGGCTGCATAATGAATAGTGTAGTCGACATTTATAAGGAAGGAAAGTTTATTTTATTTATACAATATTTTACCAGGAAAAAATACATTGAGATTTACCTTAAAGTTTTCAAGTACATCCTTGGAAGAGTTGTTAGAACGGAAACCGGATGATAAACACTTCTTAGCCACATGCACATATCTGGTTCCTGTCCTATCTGGGATATGCTAGAATGCAGGCACATTTGAAATTTGGGACCGAAGATGTTGCAGCTTCTCATGATCACAAGATTAAGGCCTCAATTATACCAAAAATTGCAGATCTGCGAAGCGATCTGGTGGCGTCATCATAGTGACATCCCCGTGCTACATGTGAACATGCAAAGAGATTTGTAGCCCTACTGCAGGGAGACATGGCCAGATTGGTTGGATGATGATGCATTGTGATTGGCCATTCAAATCACGTGATGCGGCCGCCGTGTGTGAATAACACAGTAGTCACGGTGCTTACGTCGCACTTGGTATGTGCACTCGTATTGGTTTGTTTTATTTTTCAGGTGTGCGGTGTAGTGCTCAATTTTTGGTATAATCACGGCCTTATACAGATCTGGAGTACCCCCCCTCTCCCCCCTGGTTGCAATTACAGTATGCTAAAAAAAAAAATAAAGTATTAATTATTTCACCTATTCACTCCTAAATCTCATTGCCAATTGGACCTCCATAATCTTCCTTAATTTTTGCCTTTGCTCTGACATGGATTACCGCTGGGCACTAGCCCTTTATTGTTTTTTTTAGATTTCAGTTTGACTAGGACAGAATAACTAGTCTATCAGTAAATTGTGGGCGTTAATGGCCTAAGAATACCCAGAAAACCCCATCACATACTGTAGTAACCTGCTCAGTGGCAGAGGGGCTTGAGACACAATGCACTGCAGCGAAAGGATTAATTCCCCCAATTGAATCCTGATAGTATGGCGAACGCAACATAAGCAACAGGAGAAACGGGTTTCAGGGGAGACCGATTCGTGCCAATGACTTATCTCATCAAACATATTATTTTAAAACATAGATCTGTTTCCGGAAACGTAAGCTATTTGTAGGGTTGTAAAGCACAGAATTAAACATCAGAGCTTAGCGGAGTAGGATCGTGGGATACACAGCAGATGGAGTAAAAGTATGAGAGAATTCCTATCCTAATCAATAAGAACAGATTTCTTTCAGGGTTATTCATTGCAATAAAATGGTGGAATGATGTAATTCGTAGCCCGGCAGCATTGGTTGCATCATTTGTTTTCAGTTGTTAAACTGAACCTTTCAGCGTGTCTTGTGTAAGCTTTTATGGGGCATTTCCACCTACAACCAAAGTTTAAAAAAAAAAAATAAACTGACAAATTTTTTCATAATTTTCTACATTTTTTATGTTTTTGTGGTAACCAAATGTTTTTTTTTTTTACACGCTTTATACAATCTTTTGCAGAATTGCGATATTACAAATCTACTTAATATTTTTTTTATTTAAAGTAATTTTATCATTAGCCAAACAGATACACAAGGCACAATAAGTATCTGATACAAACCAATTTCACAGGACACGGCCAAAAGAAAACAATTTTTCACATGATCGTTGTAAGTTGTTACGCTTCTCCATAGAGGACATTAGTGTACAGAGCTATTGTAACCTCATAGTACACTTGAAGAATGCGCTGTACGCTATCTATGAAGAACCCTAATGTTGGTTCCCTCAAAGGTATCACAACCCACAGTGAATCTACATTTATCCAGTACCAATATGGCTACTAGAACTTTTAACCAAATTTTTCACATCAGCAACAATTTTACTTTCAATCTTTCTAAGAAGCAAATGACATTCCCTAGTTCACTGTTTTTTCATCCCCTTTTTTGTGTGCATGCTACATGATGCTGCCCCAAAACCAATAAAACAAGTGTTAACGTGCATAGCTTTGCACATAGGCTTGCCATGTCCAGAACTTTTATATATTGTCCTAACAAATGGTGCGGAAGACACAAGTCCCAAGTTGACGACAGTGGGCCTTACTATGATTTTAGCAAAATGGAGGTGCTCAATAGGAAACCATAACGGTAATATAGATTTAAAGACTGCCCATTTGAGGAGTGGGTGTTAGATTTCCATGATGTATATCAGATATATTTTATTACTCCATTATGTGTATTCCGGTCCTCCACCCCCCTTCCCCCAACCTTGGTCTTCTCTCCTTTTTAGCACAATTTGCACAGGTTTTGCGTATTGAAATAGAGCGGCTCCATTCACTGTTTATCCCTACAGTATATGTAGGAAAGGGTCAATGGCATCAGAGTGGGCATGACTTTCCAAAGTGTGTTTGTATGGGCACAAAGTATAGTTGCCCTGAGGACAACCCCTAAGCAATTGTATTATCGATGCAGACATACATTACTTTTTATTATAGCGTTCTGCTGCTTACATTTCTCTTTTGCATGCGCTTACTATGATTGACAGTTGATTAGACAAAAGATGGGCATATAGAATGTAGAAGACAAAAGATGGGCATGTTGTGTGCTCAATGTGGTGACTGCAGGACAAAACACTGCTAGATACCAAGAATTTTTTTTTCCCCCAGTGACCAGTTCCCCAGTAAATCGCCAGCTATCATGTTTGAAAGTTGATTATCTTTCATCTACAGTACAATGTTCTATTGCATTCTGTATTTAAAAATGTTCGTCCACATACCTCCGGAAACACAGGAATGTGGTATGGAAGGAACATTTGTAATACTAAAAAAGGAGGGAACAAATTGCGGAGTTAATAGAATTAAATACACTCGCAAACAAATAGGGCTGTAAAATGGGGACTATCACCATGTAGAGGGTGAAATAATGCTGCAAATTGCAACATATACCAGAACCTTATTTTTTATTTTAATGTTTACAGAAGACAAATGAGTGTGAAAATGCTTACAGGGAAAAATATATATATTTGGAAACAAATTTTTCTTTGTGCATTCATTCCTTTGGATCCCAAGTCTGGAGAGAAGGTGGTTTGTGATAACAAAATAACCAATGTCAACCTCTTCCCACGTGGAAGGGCCTGCCAACACAGGAGATAGAAAATATTACATTTCCATTCCCAGAACTTTATGACACTTACATGAGACCCCAAACGTGGTCATGGATGGATTGGACAGTCCAAACATCCCTTCTCAGAAAGTGCCAACATATCAGACACGCAACAATAGGTCAATTGAGCAGATGAACCTCAATAAATACTCCTCCCATGCTTTATTGAAACTAACAAGGGACCAATAACATATCCATAAGCAGTTTTTAATGTCTTTGGAACAGGCCATAATAGAACCCACTCACCAAATTGCTAAACTTCCATTGTACAAGACAAATACCATCTCAGATCTACATCTGTTGTTATGTAAACATGTCATATGGCAGCTGTTACTAAACATGTTTAATTCTTTATTTTCTTGTTTATTTAAATATAAAAGTTGAATAATTTCCTCTGTAAAGTCCTTCAGTGCAATCTGCTATTCGATGTAAGGCATTCGGAGTTGGAGATGTGTTTGGAAGAGATGCCTGCTGTCTTCTGGAAGAGCCAATAATTGGATTATTTTCCTGTGTCCGACGTTTTATGCCCTTCACACATGAACTTAAATTGCCACTTCTGGTTACTCTTCTGTGCTGTCCAGAGCATTAATGTCCAAGCAGACCAGTTCCTGGAAACAAGTGAAAAATAAAAAAGTTTTACTTCCATAAATAGAAGGAAGGACTACAATCACTGTTAAATGTAAGATTACCAACACTGAAACTGTTAGAGAATATAGAACACAAAAAAGTGTCTGGGTCAGTGCTCCCAGTGTAAACCAGTGAATAAAATATAAAAAAAATGGTAATTGGTAATCATTTTAAACTATTCTGTGAACAATGAAGTACCAAAAAGAAAAAAAAACACAGCAAAAGGTGAATAAAAGCAGTGAACCATCATCACAATAAAGTGATCAATATGCAAGTGACTCAATAATAAAAACCTCCACTGAAACCCTTAAAAAAAGAACTGTTTCCCAAGTTCCTAAGTGTAGATAGTTTTCTTCCAAAAGATCAGGAGAGTGTAGGCCGGCACGAACAATCAATAGCGCAATAACATAAAAACACATTAGCTGCAGGAACTGGCAAAGTCTCGTAGAGTAACTACTCACACTTTACAAGATGTAATAGGGCTTATAACACACATGGAATGAATCATTATTGATCCAGGTGGATGGGGAAGATCTCAGAAGACACACAATAGTGCAGATTGCAATACAATTTTATGTGACCAAATTAAAGCGTAAACAACTTGCACGCACAATAAGTGCTTTCTTTAGCGTATTATAAAACTTTTACAGGACAGGAGTCAGATCTCCTGAATAAGAGACTTTCCCCAGCATCCCCACCTGTGTGGATGTCGGCGTCTGGCGAGCAGGCGATATGCTGTTACTTCCGGAATTGGCCGACCAGAGGAAAAACAAAAAACACACGTTTCTCCCAGTCTCCTCTCACTACGGATTCTACGCGTTTCACTGGCGATCAGCGTCCTCAGGAGTCAATACGATTGAAAATGCGTAGAGGCTGCACTGAGAAGAGACACGTTCCCTTTTACTGGGCGGCTGATACCATAATTCAAAGAGCAGCTCACCTGCTCGCTGGATGCAAACATCCATGCAGGTGGTGAGGCTGGAGAAAGTCTTCTATCCAGGAGATTCGACTCCTGTCCTGTATAAGTTAACACTGCGCTAAAGAATTCACTTATTGTAAGTGTATAATCTTTAGGTTTTAATTTGGTCACACAAAATTGCATTGCAATGTGCACGATTGTGCCTCTCTCCTTCCGATATCCTCCCCATCCACCTGGATCAACACGGATCTAATCCATGTCTGTTATATGTCTGATTATACTGTATCTTGTAAAATGTGAGTACTTGCTCTACAAGGCTTAACCAGTTTCCACAGCGAACGTGGTTTTGTGTTATTGTGCTATTGTCTGCTTTTTACCTTTATGGTGCCATCCTCCGCACCCCTAATATTTGGAAGAAAACTGTTAGAGAAGACACAAAGCTAAGAGCAAACGAAAATCCCAAGTGATCGTGTCTTTTTTTTTTTTTTTGAGCTAATGGCCCGCTTTAGAGGAGGGGTGTGCAAAGTTTTTTTGCTGCGCCCCCTGTGTGCCATCCCGAGTGCTAACACCCGCCCCTCTCCAGTCCGGCCCGGCGCTCGTGACCCCCTCTCCAGTGAACTGGCGTCAAATGACGCGTCGCAATGGTACTGCACGTCACGTCATTTGATGCCACGTTGTCATAGTGATGTGACCAGAAGCCGGCTGAATCCTGGTAAGTTGAGGTTGCAGAGGGCTCGCGTGGTCCCCCGGCATTTAATTTAAATGCCTCGGGGAAGAGCACGGGGCCTCTGCAACCACCGCGCCCCCCCAAGAAAAATCACGCGCCCCCGGACCCTCAGTTTGCGCACCCCTGCTTTAGAGTTTAGACGTAATTGCAAAAAAAGTTGGGGTTAATTCTAGCGCTGCTCGGTTGCCATTTCTGGAATTAAGAGCCAATTTAGTCTTTTGGCTTTACAGAGACATTAGCAGCCGGTCTTAAAATATGATAATGACGCTTTAGCCCAATTAACATTGAATAACTAACATCTTCCACACTTATGTATTATGGGTACACCTTACCTTTAAATCCTTCTTCGGGCATACAAACTAAAAAAAAAAAAAAAACACATTACAGGTTACCAAAACAGAGTCATTATACTTTTGTAAAAGTAAAGCTAGGCTTTATATTGCGGTTCTTGTGACAGTGGATCATCATGTCACTAACACAGATAATCAAAATTAAGTATTTGCTTCTTAGTATCATACAGTGGTAAATGTAGGTAAGGGAACTTGAACAAAAGGTGATCCTTTAAACATTTTGCATAATGATCCCTTCATACATTTTCCATAGCTGTAGTGGAATGTAGGAGTTAAGCTTCCATTAGAAATACGAAACGATAAGTAAAGATTTCAGACCGACATACATACATACAATTAACCATGCTTAAAATGCAATAAGCACAGAATGATTGCCTTGCATCAGTTCAAATTTTCTTCATCCTTCAAATGAATTTATACTTGTATGAAAATCAATCGTTTTACTTTCAGAATTTGTACCAGACAACCACTGAAACACGTTTCTTGCATGCAACGTATGCGTCATACTTTATATAAATCTTTCATTTCTGAAAACAAGGAGTCTCCCTAGAAAGGCAGTGTGCCATTTTCTGCAGTTGTTTTGGTGGAAGCATATAGAGCCAGAATCATTACACATTACGTTTTGTTGAATTCCCTTGATTTGGTTGAACCTATTCTGCGTGTTTTCCTCACAAAAAAAGAAAACTGAAGTTCCACTTCTACATAGTAACTGTCTGGTAGAAATCTAAAAATCATGGCAAGATTTAAAGCTTTCTCCCACACAATTGAATTTAAATTAAACGGAAAGGTGATGTGCAGTCTCCTGAGTGTATTTTAGAATCCAATGAGAAACCAATTAGATATTGGACTTTAACTACCAAGTTAAGCTTTGTGTTAAAAATACTTCTGTTATCCTAACACAAGGCAGCTTCATGAGTAAAATAGGTTACCGCCACACCTGGGAACAATGATATTATTTAAAACCCTGACATTCCAGTAAATCCATTTCTAGTATTTGATTTTGAAGAGAAAGAATGACCCATGGCTCAGAATGGTTGTCTTTTACAAGACATACTGTATTAATAAAAACAAAATGTAAATCATGTGTAGACATGACCTGTATAGTATGTTGTCCCTCTTACCTTGCATGACATCATCCATGGCTGCATAATCTGCTATAGGTTCATCAGCCTGGAAGGGAAGAAACCCACCCCCAAAAAACATTAACGTTTCGGACACAAGACGGGTGTGATTTACAAACACATTATTTTGTGGCATCCTGCAAAAGGAGAGGTAGAAAAAGACAGAAGCCACATTGTACTGTGCACATAATTCAAGATCATAAAAAGGTTTCGCGGGCTTTAGAAATAGCCTACCTTCAATAAAATCACCGATTCTGGAATGACTCCGAGAGTGCCAAGGGTTGCAGTGTCATCATTTAATACCTTTCCTTCTATAGACAAATTCTGGTCAAACGGAGCGACTGAAAATGCATGCATAATCTAGAGAGACACCCAGAAGAGGCACATTAAACAAGTGAGTACATTTTAAAAAGCAACATTCTTTCATGAACCTCAATATTTTAGGAAACATTAAAAAAAAAAAAAAAAAAACGGCTCAGCGCTTCACAATTGGTTCCTGCTCTTCGGGACAAAATTGGTCTCTTCACTAACAAAAGTCACACTTGTGGTACATTTTCACACAAATTGTTCAACTTGCTCTAAACTTGCTCTAAACTTTTCTACGCCTTTAAGGTGTTACATGTGGCTGCAGAGTACTTTACCGTTTCATTACCAAGCAATAACTGTCACACAGAAAAGTTATTTCAATGAGAAAGCTCCCAACAGTTTCAGCAGCTTACAGATAAGTGTTATACTAGTCTGATGCCTTAACACAGGGGTGCGCAAAGTGGGGGGTGCGACATTTGCTGCGGCGGGTGCAAGGTTTAGAGAGGCCCTGCGCGGTTCCCGAAGGCATTTAAATTAATGCCGGGGAAGCTGCAAGGCCTTTGTAAACTTCTCCTTATCGTGGTTCAGACGGCTCCTGGTGACGTGTCGCCATAGCAACACGGTGGCAACTGCCGCTGCAGGTCATGTGACGTCGCGGTGCCATGGCAACGTTAAGTCATTACGTCAGAGCCAAAGTAAGCGGGGTGGGGGTGGGAGGGAGTTTGCGGGGGAAGGAAAAAAAGAAAAAACGATTGCGCTCCCCTGCCTTAACATACACATTGAGTGCATTTGTATCAGAATCAGACGACCTGTTATAGCTACAGTATCCCTGTTAATAGCACCTATATGGGATTAATGAAATAATGTTAGAATGAACAGACAATATGTGAGCTTCTCAAGAAATGAAGGTCTCTTGAGAACGTATGTACCCGGAATCTTCCACTGACAGAAGCTAAACATTGTTTTTTTTTTAAAGATGTTTATTTATTGCTTTCAAGGGAGGGGCAGAAAAAGGTAGTTTTGTTTTACAGGCCTATAAAGTGAGAAGCCCGTCTTCTCTGAAAGCCATGGATATTACGGATAGTATGAATCACCACTATAAAACCCAGATCCATGGTCACCTCATAAACCTCCGAGACTTAGATCAGTGCTCTTTAATTCCTAGGGTGGGGGAGGTGGGGGAGGCCGGGGGTGGGGGGGGGGGGGGGAGAGCTTTTGAAAGAAACTGAAGCTTACGTCACCTGTATTTTCAGTTCCTTTAATGTTTGATTAGCTGAGACTAGTAACGCTTTCTCGCCTCGTACTTTTCTATGCCGAGTACTCCGCCGTATACCCGGCTTTTGATATGCGACATAACCTTGGTTGGACACCTTCTGTCGCTTTGCTCCCCCATTGGCCTAGAGGAGAAACAACGATGCTTTAAAAGTTGGAACAAATGCTGGCGTATATCGCAAAAGGACCAATTATTTGATCAATTTAGCTCTGTAAGCTTCCCCTAATAGTCTTGACGTTGATACATAATCACCAAAAAAAGAGGCTTTTTTGTAACAACTTACCCTACATGGAAAACCTATGTGAATAAAACCACACACAAAAGCAATCAGATTTCCAATTTTAATCTAGTGCCAAGTTTGTAACAGTACATGGTAGAAAAAACCCACAATGTTCCCTGAAAGATACTTTTCTTTAATGTTCTATTTCACGATCGCACTGAAACTATTCAACGACTCTGCAAATGGCAGACAATCCTTTGGCTAAATCCTGCCCTCGCACTACATTCAGAAATGGTGCAAGGACATCCTTCAATAATGTCTCAATACTTGTAAAAGGTGCTAGTAGATGTCATGTTTAATACAGTTCTTGCCTCTGCTCCGCTGTACTGTGTTATTTTCCTATATGTTCAAGTTAAACATGTTGAAGAGTAAAAATGACCAGCAAGGTCAATCACTGCGTTTTCTCCTCAGGCCACGTCTGAAAAATGTGTTGTAAACAGTTTTCCAGGACAATGCTGTAGTATTGATGAGATGAATGTGACACAAACATTCGCAATCAGTAACAGACAGGTTCCCTAAAGCACAAAAGATACATAGTTAAGGCGATGGTATCTAAATGGAGCAGACTGATTCCTAATCCACTATAATGAATCCATAATGCAGCAAATGTTCCCAACTGCTGCTCTTACCTAAATAATAAATACCTGCATGTTTACGTAAAAAGTATCAACTATTAAAAATTATTTTGAATTCCCGATAGAAAATGGTTTTAACCTGGTTAAAGTCCGGATCACTTTCGCCTTCTAGTTTGGGCTCCTCTTTTTCATCCTCTGCTTCAGAGCTACTCACATTGAGCTCAGGTGTTGCATCCTTCATCACCTGCAGGAAAAGATACTGCTGGTCAGGCTCTGTCACTCCAGAAAAGACAGATTCATAAATAAATGCTGAACTCAAAGACGCACCTTTGTATTATCCACCACTTTATGGATGTAGATGGTGGCCTGTGCATATTCTCGCATATCTCTCTGCTGCTGACATAACAATCCTTCCCTACAGTCCGGACACAGCTCTAAAACAAAGAGAAACAGTTTATTAACAGAGTCTCTTCTTCACCTTTGTGTAGCTGTCCCATGTTCTGGGTATGGATGGAGGGGGCACGGGTAAAACGTCTGACCTAAATCATCAATTTAAAAAAAAACCTGCAGTAAAAAAACAAAAACAAAAAATATTTTATTTGAAAGTAGACTGACTTTTATAAGAGATTAATCAACTGCACTAGGGTGATAATCTGTTGAATATACCCTAAAGCCAGGCAGCAAGAATACATACAGTTAAATACTTCCATAGGGTTTTAATTTTACAAAAATGTTTTTTTCAGTCACTAATTTTATATATTTGTATGTCATTGATGTCAATTTATGTGACTAATTGTTGGAACATCTAACATTCAATGATGTACTAATTGATATGCATGTACTAATCTAGAACACCAACACACATTTCAAATACCTAAGAGTTCTAAGCACCATCTCACAAATCACTTCAATCATATTTGTAGACAACAGCTACATATTTTCTTTGCCTTCCTACGGCTCTTAAACTTAAAAGGGGCTCCACCAGTCCTGTGAGAGCAAGCTGCAATCCTGCTAGATAGATTTGAATTAGAAGGCACACGCATAGCCCACGGACTGTTATCACAAAAGGGTAAGTGGCGACACATTGATAAAACCATAAATGTATTCTTGAGTGCTGCTTCCTATTTTCAGATCACACCAAGTACCATGCAAAGTAAACTACCAATGATTTTCACTCTTATATATGTGATTTTCAGCTACTTTGTAGTCTTTCAAAATTTCTTAAAATAAGAGCCAAAAGGCCAAAGACCGAACATATTAAAATACCATTGAAAAGATATTTTTTTTAAAAATGGTGTTACCATTAATGCTACTAATAAGCATTTTCAAAATATATCTGTATTCAGACAGAGGCTTTTAACAGAGCATCCAATGATTCTACTGGCTGCATTCACTTTATTCTCTGAAACAATTCAGCAGATATGATTTAAATGGATGAAGAAAGGGGCCCTTAATAGACCGTTTCAATCTAATCTCACCTGGTCACAGATTTGCAAGAATAAATAGACATTTTACATACTGTTATGGAAGAGTGAAAAGGTGGCACTTACTGGGTTCTGATACATAGCGCATAGTCACAGTGGTATCTTCTTCTGTTACTAGTGTTCTGGTGATTTTGATAGTATGATCAACGATAAAGAGTTTCTGGATTATGTCCCATTCCACAGGCCATATTAGAGCTATACTGTGCAAAGAAATGCCACAATTTATGATATGGGATGATGCTTTCCCCACAAAGCAGCCTGTTTTTGTAAAGCAGCAGTTTTATGAGAGGTCATCTCAAGACACTAACAATACAGAAGGAATACAGGATTGGAGAATAAAGTAGACCAAAGACAGGCATTTACAGGAAAAGCGGATATGATCCAAAGTGAGAAAATCCTGGGTAGGTATACAAAACATTTATATGAGCAGATAACACACCATGTATGCCTTGAATAACGTTTCCGTTCTAGATGAAGTTGCTACGTATTTCAAGCAATGGCATATTTATGAATAGTTTAAAACCAGAGACATAACATAAAACACAGACAAAGCTCAGTGCACATCCAGAAAAACTTATACACGGTACAGTGCCTAAATATACATGTATAAATAACTAATAAATAAAATGGTCTTTTAGTTTAACATTTTGGCCAAAGTGCTGTAAGCCCTTGAGCCAACTGCACGGCAGACCACGTTTCAAGGGTCCCTAACACTAGTATAGATTCTTAATAACCTGTGCATTGCCAGGAAGAATGATTTATAATAAATCTGTCAATATTAGTTGCAAACGTTCTAAGTCTGATTGAAGTTTTTATTAACCTGTACATTACCAGGAAAAGTACTCTGTAATAGATTTGTCACAATCACACTGTAAGCAGGCAAGTTCCCCTGAGAGTGGGAGATGCCATGGAGTGAGCTTTTAACCATTTAAATGTGGGAGGGAGTGAGCTTCAATTAGGTAGGAGGTTGCCACCCTCCAATCAGCTAAGACTAGCTGAACAAGAATTATAAAACATTTATTAGTTATTTATACATGTATATTTAGGCACTGTACCGTATATAAGTTTTTCTGGATGTGCACTGAGCTTTGTCTGTGTTTTATGTTATGTCTCTGGTTTTAAATATATATATTGCCATGCTCAGTAGCACTCCTCTGTGAAACTTATATACTTATATATATATGTTGTGGGTATTGTGGGGGTTCAATATGAGCTTGTAGGTGTTCTGTATGTTTTATAATTCTTGTTCAGCTAGTCTTAGCTGATTGGAGGGTGGCAACCTCCTACCTAATTGAAGCTCACTCCCTCCCACATGTAAATGGTTAAAAGCTCACTCCATGGCATCTCCCACTCTCAGGGGAACTTGCCTGCTTACAGTGTGATTGTGACAAATCTATTACAGAGTGCTTTTCCTGGTAATGTACACGTTAATAAAAGCTTCAATCAGACTTAGAACTTTTGCAACTAATATTGACAGATTTATTATAAATCATTCTTCCTGGCAATGCACAGGTTATTAAGAATCTATATTAGTGTAGGAACCCTTGAAACGTGGTCTGCTGTGCAGTTGGCTCAAGGGCGTCCAACAATTTGGCCAAAATGTTGAACTAAAAGACCATTTTATTTATTAGTTATTTATACATGTATATTTAGGCACTGTACCGTGTATAAGTTTTTCTGGATGTGCACTGAGCTTTGTCTGTGTTTTATGTTATGTCTCTGGTTTTAAATATATATATATATATATTGCCATGCTCAGTAGCACTCCTCTGTGAAACTTATATACTTATATATATATATATATATATATATATGTTGTGGGTATTTTGGGGGTTCAATATGAGCTTGTAGGTGTTCTGTATATATTTATGAATAGGTTGGAGATTACGGTAACGGAAAGTGGCATGTGATCTGTACAGCATCAGTGTCTGAATAACAAATAGTCATAATCGTATTAAACAATGTTAAATAGTGGAGAAACTCACAGTTTAGAATCCTCTTTTGTCATGCTGGAAAATGAAAACATAACGCCTTCGTGTGGACAGAGGAGGATACTGTTCCCCAAGGACAAGACTGGACTGCACTTAATTGGCCTCCTGTTCGAAAATAAGATCAGAAATGCATGTAAATATGACAAATGTATGACATACTGTACACCTGAAGAAACCACCACCCCCAAAAAGCACAACGAGGTTTACAAAGTCTGTACACTATCATGTTATCTATGAAGAACTCCAATATTGGTCTGTTAAAATGCATCACATCCTACAAAGAACCTACATTGCTGAAGGACCAAGACGGCCACTAGAATTACACAAAGAGGTCGGACATGCAAGGAAGAATCGAGAGAGAGAGAGAGAAAAAAAAAAAAAAAAAAAGGAGGATAAGAACTCCGATTACTGAAGTAACAATACTTCCGTGAGGGACCATAGAGAAGGATCGCTGCAACACATTGTGGCAAATTGGAATGGCGAAGAGGACGTGTAAGAAATGATAACATTACAATCAGTTTACCTCAGAAATTTTCTCCATTCTTCCACAAAATATTGTGACACGATGTAGAGCTCGGCTGCCTCCTAGTAAATAGACATTTAAATGCATTAAGTTCACGGCATTGGGAAACCTGCTCAACATAAATCAAGCTCCCCAAAAGCAATTGCCATCATATTAAATTCAAGCTGCAGATCGTTTATCCCTTCCATCTCAAACAAAATTTAACTTCCAACTTGAATACATTTGAGAAAAGATTTTAAAAAAAGTTTTTTTTTTAATAGTGCAAGAAGTGGCTTTTAAATGTATACCTGAAAGTATAAAAAGACGATAACATACACCCCATAATCCAAACGACATAATTACTATTATTATAGAATGTGCACTGTTGAATTAATAGTCACCGAGAAAAAAGTATATTATTACAACTCCAAAACACAACACTTGATTTTCTCTATTATGTGACAGGGATGGGAAAATAAAAGGACAATTGGTAGGAAACGATCCCACGGTGGGTGCTTTTATAGAGGAAGTGTGCGCATTACATATACCTGCAAAAACTAACTGCAAATCAGCAGTGTGATAATGACCCAGGCCAGTATTTCTTCTGATCTTACTGTATGTCAACATAGCAGCAAATAAGAATACAAAACCAGTAACAATCATTACTGCATTGTTAAACTGGAGCTAGTTAGCAGGTACATTCAATGTAAATATACATTTTTTTGTGTGTCTACATTAAGAGAGAAAATACAATTTAAAAAAAATCTTTGGAAGTATCATCTGAACTCACATTTTAAAGATATATTACCTTCAAACTCCCATGTGTGGGCTTTTTAAATCAGGTGTGTAGTACTAAATCATAATTGTTCACTTTCTTTAATTCCCTCCCCCCACACCATGTCCTTTTTAATGAGTCTTAATGTATTAAGCTTCCTTGGGTTGCTGTTGTAACCATTTTACAAAACACAGCACTCTTTTGTAATATGCATCCATTTAGAGTGCCCTAGGAAGCAGGCAACCCCAGAGAATTGATCAATTGGCAGCTTAGATAATGACATTGCCTTAAAAAGATAGGCAACTGCTGCATCTATTAAAAGAAAAAAATGGCAAGAGTCAATGCCACTTTAAGACAGATTAAATAGTCTTGTAGCAATGAAAAACATTGGTCACGCAAATACCTGTGGCCAGTTGCCCCATGGAGGCCTATTCTTGTCCTGGAAGAGGTTGGGAAGTGCTGCCTTCTGCTCATTTGCCATCATCTTATTTAAGGCTTCATGTTTCTCACCTTCACTTTCCAAAACCTGGTCAAACAAAATACTCAGTTATCCCATAATCAGATTCACCTCCAATAAATTATTTGTGAAATCTGGAGATCAGTTCACGCATCCCATGCTACCGACTAGATCATATCTGGAGATTATCCGTGTCTAGTCAGCTACGACAGGAGGGTTTCTTACTTTAGTAACATTGTACAGCAGCTATTTATCAACCAACACCTGTAAAGCCATAGCATTTACTGTATATTTATATATTTTTTTTTTATAAAAATGTTTTACCAGGAAGTAATACATTGAGAGTTACCTCTCGTTTTCAAGTATGTCCTGGGCACAATTCTGATAATACATGGTTCCATTAAAAGAACAGTGGTAATACAGTCAATTAACAATGGTACCCTAAAGACACTAGAATACCACATATCAAACCGTAGAAAAACCTATAAATGATAAATCACAATCCAGCAATAAAAATACATTTAAAAAAAGCACCTTTTTGTCAAAAAGAGCAATCCGAGTGTTCTCTGGAGGAAATAAACCTACAAAGTGTTCTGGAGAATGGGAAGCAAAATACCTTGCACTGTGAGCACGATTCTTGGTTGTATCGGAATTCCGGAGCCTTGGTAAAGTATTCCTTAAGTTTATACCATGCTGCCTCCGAAATTAATCTCCTTTCGCTTTCAGAAATGCAGAGTCCGCCTACAAAACAAGACATGAAAAAGTCCAACAATGCAAAATAGATTGTGAAATAACGCCACTGCAGAAAAGATACAAGATTCAGCATTGGCAATGATTGCGTTTCAGCACCTTCCTAAAATATTTTTCCAATATAAAAGTGCAGTTATTGATGGTTTATACAGCCTTTGAAAATGCTTGCAAAGTACTTTTATACTGGGGAACGCCAGAGACGTTTATTGTTTTCTTTTTGATTTTTTTTCCTTCCATTAGTAACATCTGTTTTGTGGTGTATTGATTAGATCTCTAAAGGAATTAATAAAAGACAGGCTATATAAAAAAAAGCACACTAAATTCCTGTAGTGATCACTAAAAACATTTAGCAGACAGGGCACCATGAAAGATTCAAGGATTCTTTTATTAAAGCAATATTACACATCCCCAAAAAACAAAAATCAGTAAATAGCAATGAAGCAATGTTTTGTTTTGCCATTTTATATAATAGACCCGATGCTCCCAAAACAGGAATTTAGCATGTGAAATTGCTTTTGTACGGCTTGGAACGCCCTGTCAGCAAAAGGATTAAAAAGAGCTAGTGTTGAGTGCCGGAGGACAGACACAGCTTGTGGTTTGTTTTGGCTGTTTATGGCTGCACCCAACTCATGCAATCCCTAAACCTGCTTTCTTGGCTGGCAACAGACGTCCTAACCTGAAAGCTTCATGTTCCATTTGTTCCGGTTTGAGTCGTTTCTCTCAGTCCCCCGCATACACGCGCACGCACACACTTTTTTAAAGTCACAACATATTTGTTTGGTTCTTGGAATAATAGCGACACTGTATATTCTATGAACACAGACATGTTTTACATCCATAAACATGATTTGACACGAAGTATCCAGCATTTGGTCATTTGCTAAATATTTCATTTAAAAGGCTCTTTAAAACCACCCATCTGCCGTACAAAACTAATTCTTAGACACTCACCATGCTGACAAATAATGTCCTCATTAAAGTTGAGCTCTGCATCCCTCTTTTCTTCATTCACCTCATCTGAAATAAAATAATACAGGGGAGATAAAGCAAAGAAACCGGTTTAAACACTTGTAACTACACATACTGTATGTGTGCAAATTCCAACATACAGCATTGCATTTTGTCAAGTTTAACTATGGTCCTGCACATTACCTTTCTTTGGTGCATCTCCATTCACTTTTCCATTGCTCTCATCAAATTCCACTTCCTGTTGATGCAGCTGCTCTATCGCTAGTTGACGCCAGCTGCGCAGTGACGACTTCCCAACCCAAAAGCCTTCGTCACTGGAAGAAATAAAGCAAACACACATTTGCACTGTGCATTCAGCCATACAAAAACCATCATGCAAACCATGCAATAACCACTGCGTAAGCTGCAAAGACATCGTGCCCACCCTTTCCTCCCTGAAACAGATGTCCAATCTTCGTATTCAAATTCAACACAAGTCACTTACAGTGGTAAGTTCGTTTAAATAAAAGCTACATATTTTATTTTGTGTGTTTAGCTTCCATAAATACAAATTATAACATCTTGGTTAAACTCTCAACAATTATCTTTATCAATGTATACCAAGAATATATAGGGCTTATACTAGGGATTGGCAACTCGAGTCCTCAAGGGCCACCAACAGATCAGGTTTTAAGGATATCCCCAAAGACTGAGCCACCGATGCTGAAGCAGGTATATCCTTAAAACCTGACCTGTTGGTAGCCCTTGAGGAATGGCGTTGGCTACCGCTGGCTTATACAAATCTATATATGAAGAGAAGAGAGCAACACTCCAGACGACCAATGACATTTTAAAAAATATATTGAAGACAATCGACGTTTCTCGGTCAGTCACTTAGACCATTGTCAAGATGCCTTGACAAAGGTCTAAGTGACCGACCAAAAAACATTGATTGTCTTCAATAATTTTTGTAATTTTTCATTAGTCCCCTGGGGTGCTGCTCTCTTCTCTTCATATAAAGAAGATTTGTACTTTCTACTATTCACGCCAGTTGACGTTGAGTGCAACCGAGGCATTATTTGCAAGTGTCCTCAGAGTGCCTCTTATCTTCTCCCATCCACCCCTGGCTTATACCATGCACATCTACATACCCCCATCTAAAACAAACATTATTTCTTGTTCAATGTTCCTTTTCTTAACCATTTTACTGCCGGGAGAATATGCACTGTAATGCTCTATTTCTGTGACCATTCTGTAGCAAAAATGTTTAAAAACAAAAGCGCAAAGATAAATTCTTTCTACCTATTTACTGTAACTTTAACCATGTTAGTAATGGTTTTGTAATCTTCGTTTAATTGGTTCTTCAAGCGTAATACCCGGCACCTCTCCACCACACAATCCTTGCATAGTGCTTCCGCTATAAGAGTAATAAAACAAAGAAAATCATGTGAGACAGGAATAGAAAGAAGAGGGCTTATCTGTCTAATCAAGCAGGTATTGTAAGGATTTGAACACTCAGTGTCTTCACGTGAATAGAATCGAGCTGACCCTTGAAACGGTTCAAAGTCTTCAAACAATGGGGTTTTAAAGAATAACAGCAAGAAGGTTGTGGGAGAAAGGTGCTGGAGAATGTTCCCGGTTTGTGTGCTTACCGCTGAGACGAGGCCCTCCACCATATCTCTTAGAAAAGATTTCAGCTGCATATCCGGAGATTCTCTTCATCATAGATATTTTGTCTGGGTGCAACTTTCCATGAGCACACAAGCATTTGGAATTATCTATTGGTTTAGTAGGTGTTGACTCATCTAGCCATTTCTGGAGCCATTCCAGAGGCACAAACTCAAAGGCGTTATCTAAAAGCAATTAAAAAGGCCAAACAAATTTAGACGGAGTGGAAAAAAAAAATTAAAAAAAATATATTCATGAAAATATGACAATTTAAAAAAAAAAAAATCTTTCATCTGATGCTAATAAATCAAACAGTGGAAATTATCACTTTGCTGTACTGGAAATACAATGTCTAAATACAAAAACGTAGTTGATGCTTATGATTTACACCCCTTATGAAAACAGAATTCACAACAGACTTGCACATGTAAGTAAAAGTTTTGTATACATATTTTGTTATATAGATCCATGAATTGCAACAACACATTTGAATAAGGATCACAAACTTTTTGAACAAATGCAACTAAAAAAAAAAAAAAGACATGGCAAAATAAGGAGGCAATCATAAAGTTACTAACAAATTACTGTGGTAAATACATTCCTTCCCTAAGAGGTACCAACACCACATTACACTGCAGTGATCACCAGGAGTTTAGGTTAGGGAGACCTGTATTACACAACTGTGCCGTTAATCATAGTTTTTAGTGTCTTTACGCAATCTATAGTGCTCTTTAGGTGTCTTTTTTTCCTATCTTTTGCTGCCGCCAGAAGACTGGAGGCACTTCAAATTACCAAATATAGGGCGACAAGGCGGGGGTGCTCAACTCCAGTCCTCAATGCCCCCCCCCCCCAAACGGTCAGGGGGAGGATATCCCAGCTGCAGCACAGGTGTCTTAAATCAAATGGTTCTCGCGTAATGGGGAGCGCAGAATCATACAAGATGAATAAAGGAGAAAATAACAGTGCAATTTTGCTTGAGACAAAAAGGTGGTGTAAATATACAGTAGGTAATCTATAGGTGCTACAACTCACGTGGCACCAGATAAAAGCAGGCAGTATATAATATCCTGGAATCACTCCAATGTGGCAAGTTACTTGGTTTCCTTCAGACACTGGAGATAATGGAGTCATCCCCAGCCCTCTCGCAACATAGGACGGCACACAGGAGTATAGAATGAGGTTTTATATAGTAGTACCAAAATTATACAAACACGAACACTCGTTTACAAATGTGTTAAAATCAACAGAGGGTAGAAGGCTATGAGCATATGTGTGCGTGTATTTATTTTTACACTTTAGACATACATATAGGCAAATATTGTGCAAATTTAACATGAGGAAGCCATTCCTGGTGTCACGCATCAGAAGGTAAAATTACAAACCATTGTAATTATACAGAACAGCCTAAAATGTTCATTGTTTATGCTGTGTAATGTATTGCTGGCACCTCTAAAGCTGAAGGGATTAACTGGTTGAGAGACCAGATTGAAATATCTTCTGATCTCTCAAACCTCTAGGGGAATTTACGCTTTATAGTCAGTACTTGAATTTGTGCAGACCTATAAAGAACAAAATCCCTAGTTTTAACATAAGGGAGTATTAAAATATCTTACAGACCAGCTCCAGCAGGTAACTTTTGGTACAGCTCCTTCACCTCTTCATGCTTGGCTTTGCCTTTGTCTACGCTCTCTTTGCGCATCTCTGACATTTCAACACACCACTCTTCAAACTTGCAGTTATCCAGTTCCACCAACTTCTGTAGGAAAGCTGCAGAGTGGGAAATATATAGCAAGCAATAGCAACATGAAAGGAGTGAATTTCATTCCTGAAAACCGTTCAAGACACAAAGCCCATTTTTGCCAAGTGGTGCTATGCCATAAGACACCCTTTGGCACATGCCCCACTTTTTTTTACAACCCTACTGACCACATAACCTGTGATTACAAAACTTGGAATGAAAACTTTTTACATAGCCTGCTGTTATGTTGCATTAGTATGAACAAGGTAGTCAAGCACACTAAAAATAGATACATCAAAAATGTGATTTAATGACTAAAAAGAGTTATAACAGCATGCTTTTATGACTGTCATTAAATCACCTTCTTGATGCATCTATTTTCCTGACATGAGTTTGTGTGTTTTGGCACCCATCTGCTTTTTTCTATAAAGCTTTTAGATCCCACGAGGGGGCATACCAATTTGCTGGACCTGGTTCTGTCTTTTTGCTGCCGCCACCTAATTTGCCAAGTATCTCCACAAGCAGAGGGGCCCCGGAGCTGAAATTAACAGGGTTCATCTCTGGAGATGAACCCTGTTGATTTCAGCTCCGGGGACCCCCTGCTTCCAGAGATGCTTGCCTGCAAATTAGGTGGCGGCAGCTGCTGTCCTGAGCTACCAGGGTTCACAATATGTCCATTGTTCAAATATTTCCTGGCCAATGGACCAATAGGAAATAATCATCGGTGCGGCTGCCTAATGGCCCATGTGACGTGGGAGCTTTAAACTTTAAAGTCCTGCTTGCTCAGCCGGAGCTGCTACAGGCACCTTCTTCTGAGGGAAGTATCTCCGGAAGTACAAGGTTCCTGGAGCTGAAATTAACGTGGTTCAGCTCCTGAGAGAGAGAGATATAGATATCTATATATAGATATGTCTTGAATTTCTTCTTTAAGTGTGCTGTCTCCAGGAATAATATTGCCATTATACTTGTGCAAATCTTCGCTTCGTCATTACTTCAAATAAGGACCAGAAATGTAACCTAAAGAACAACCCCAAAATAAAGTAGTACATAAAAAATTAGGGTTAAGCATAAAAAAAGGCCCCGTTATGAAGCAAAATCTAACAGGGATTATTGACTTACCTGGCACCTCAAAAGTGACTTCTTGTCTGTCTTCTATCTTCAGTCTATATACCAACATGTACGCATTTCGAGAACAGTGGATACCTTTTCCACACTTGGGTTTACGAGTTTGAGTTTTAGATGGTTCAGCTATAGTGCAGGAAAATAAAAGCAACCCAAGTTTACTTTGAGACAATATTAGCTATAAAACATAAAAAATATGAAACTCTGTAGCTTGTCATAGGTAAGAAACATTACACATTAGCAATCAGGAGGTTAGTCTCAGGTTAAGTGGCTGAGGACGAAAGGAAAAACTTAATTCAGTACCGGAGAGAAATTGATGTATTGAAAGCTCTTTACTTTTTTTTTCTTCGATGAATATTACTTTTTTTGATACATGAGCATTCCAAACCTAAAAGGCCCTTTCCTTCCAAAACGCTTATATAGCATAAACGTATATTACAAATACAGGCTTAATAATTTACTAAATATTGCAATAATTTGTATAGAGCTCATAGAAGTTGAATTGTTTTTTTTTTTTAACCTGGAAGCTGGTACAGCAGAGAGAAAAAAAAAAAAAAGGGCAGGGGGGAAAAAAAATAAAAAAGGAGGATGCAGCCAAAAATATTTATCAGATGAAAAATTGGGTGGTTATAAACTACATAACCTATTTGTCCATCACAAAAATATCACAGCCCACAAATACATCAACACTACATTAATTAATTACAAAGCAAACAATTGCATTTTTGAGAAAACGTATATTTTTGTATGGACACAAGACTAAACAAAATTTCTTAACAGCAAGCTTGTATACTTTTCAAATTACTGCCAGGAAAAAAGCAAAATATATATTTTTTGCAGACTTTTTTTTTACGTTTAAGATATGTTGATTATAGCAACGCTTGTAATAATAATATAATGAATCAATGTTTTTTTTTACATTTTATACCATTTCAGTGCCTAACATTGAATTCAATCATTCTAACATGGACAAAAACCCGATACACAACAATTAACTCATTCTGACAGCTCTTAATCTTCTTAAATCAAACAGCCACAGAATGCCATATTTTCTTTTATTTCTTTATTTGCATAAAGCAGGAATCTTGCCTAAAGTACATAGTACAAATAAATAAAATGTATTACTGCATTGGAACCAGGGGATCCTCCGGAGCTGAACTGCATTATTTTCAGCTGCGGGGACCCCGGGTACCAAAGATACTTACTGGTATGGTTACTGGATTTTCCCACGGGGATGTAAAATGGCTGTCCAATAGGAAGCAGCACACAATGATGTTGCCTTTTCCTATTGGTCCGCAGGACCCTTGATGTTTGCCAGCAATTGTATTTCCACTGGAGGGAGCAGAAACATTGGTAACTAAACCGGTGAGGTTCTATGGATCTGGAAGGAGGTGGGGGGGGTCCCAGAGCTAAAAATAACATGGCCCAGCCCCCAAGGACCCCATGATTTGAATGCAGCGAAAAAGAAAAACATGGGAAAGAAATTAAGAGTAGGTGGAATTTCTGCTTTAACTTTCATTGGGAAAGTGGCAGTTAAAATATAGTGCCCTTAACACTGGACCACTTCTTGGAATAACCAAATATATGGTTCTACAGTATTTGATAATAGAAGACTAATTATGTTTAGCCATTAAAGGTGGAATAATAATAATAATAAAAAAAAAACATGCACCAGGGGTGGGCAACAGCAGTCCTCAACGGCCACAAACAGGTCAGGTTTTCAGGATATCCCTGCTTCAGTCTGACAGCCACCTGGACGCCTGACATGTTGGGGGCCCTTGAGGACGGGCGTTACTCATCCCTTCCATGCACTCAAGTTCAAAATCACATCTGGAAAGCTATGCCAAATAAAGTTAGATTTTAAAAGGGCACTCACAACTTAAAGGTTTTACCTAGATCTTCCTCAATCCCTAGCTGCAATTTCTTCCCTTCCATCTTTTCTATCTCTTCATCATTAAACTTGTACCATTCACCAGTCTGTGGATCCTTCACATGAGCAATGTAGTGGCCGGAATATGCACTTACTCCTCTGTGTATGAGGACTGCACTCAATTCATATACAAAATTTCCATCTAGAGAAACAAAAAAAGAGGGAACAGGAAGTGATTACAGCGCACTAGTTTATTTTGAGAACATTTATTGTTTTCTCCATCTACTCTCTCTACAAAGATTATTTCCTTTGCATTTGGTGCTGTAACAACATTTTAGGTTTAAAATATATATGAAAATCGTAAGGGGTACACACAAACACACAACCTACCAATTTGTTCCAAGTAAGGGTCCATATCAAGGGCCTCCGAGAAACCAATATATGTATTCAGCTTCTTCTTATGGCCGGTTTGCCTATTTAGGAAAATAAAAACAAACAAAAAAATGTCATCACTAAAACCACATACATCAAAGGGAAAACAGAAGATGAAAGTGTTTTTTGTTTTTAAACCCCCCTTGGAATTGCAGACCCCATCGGAAGCAAAGGGGTTAAAAATAACAGAAAAATACTTCACCTGTCAAATACAAAGCGCATGAGCTGCAGGTTGAGTGTTGGAGGAAGATTTAGTAATCGGATTTTTCGTGTTGCATTTTGCTTACTCTGGCAATTTTCACAGAAGTACCGATTATCCCCTTCTAACTTTTCTTCCTATACAAGAGAGAGAAAAAAAGAAGTGTCATCAACCTTAATAGTGGAACGGACGTCAGGTCTTCTCCGTCAGAATGTTACAGAGTTACATAGTAGATGAGGTTGAAAAAAGACATACGTCCATCAAGTTCAACCTATGCTAAATTTAGACAACAGATACTTTATTCTATATCTATACTTACTTATTGATCCAGAGGAAGGCAAACAAAAAACCCCATTAAGGGGAAAAATGAATTCCTTCCTGACTCCAAGAATTGGCAATCGGATTAATCCCTGGATCAACATCCTTCCCATGTATACTTATTTGGTATATCCCTGTATACCTTTCCCATCTAAAAAGATGTCCAACCTTTTTTTGAACAAATCTAGTGTATCTGCCATCACAGTCTCCATGGGTAATGAATTCCACATTTTAACTGCCCTTACTGTAAAGAACCCTTTCCTTTGTTGCTGGTGAAATTTCCTTTCCTCCAACCTTAAGGGATGGCCCCGAGTCCTTTGTACTGCCCGTGGGATGAATAGTTCTTTTGAAAGCTCCTTGTATTGTCCCTGAATATATTTGTATATAGTTATCATATCCCCTCTTAGACGCCTCTTTTCTAATGTAAATAAATCTAATTTAGCTAGCCTCTGCTCATAAGTTAGAATGTCCATCCCCTTTATTAATTTGGTGGCTCTTCTCTGCACTCTCTCTAGTTCCATAATGTCTTTTCTTAGGATTGGTGCCCAAAATTGTACTCCATATTCAAGGTGTGGTCTTACTAATGCTTTGTAAAGGGGCATAATTATATTTACTTCCCTTCCATCCATTGCCCGTTTGATGCAAAATAAGATCTTGTTTGCCTTTGCAGCTACTGCATGACATTGGGCACTATTGCTAAGCCTGCTGTCTACAAGCACTCCTAAATCCTTCTCCATCAAGGATTCCCCCAATATATCTCCATTTAATTTGTAAGTCGCCTTTTTATTCTTGCATCCCAAATGCATAACCTTACATTTATCTGTATTAAACCTCATTTGCCATTTACCTGCCCACGTTTCCAGTCTCTCCAAGTCCTTCTGAAGAGAATTTACATCCTGCTCTTATTCTATTACCTTACACAATTTAGTATCATCAGCAAAGATGGAGACTTTGCTCTCGATCCCAACCTCAAGGTCATTAATAAACAAGTTAAAAAAGCAGGGGTCCCAGTACCGATCCTTGAGGTACTCCACTCACGACTTTAGCCCAACCTGAAAAAGTTCCATTTATGACAACCCTCTGTTGTCTGTCCTTTAACCAGTTTTCAATCCAGGTGCATATATTATTACTGAGTCCAATGAATGTGATCATTACCTTCAGAAACTCGCCGATACAATCGGTCAGCTGCTTGTGCCCTTGAATATTCAGTTCCAGCTCGTAAAACTTGGAGACAAGCTTGGATTCTCTACCACACTGATTGCAGCTGCAATATACAGAAAAAGATGCACGCGCATGTCACGCAAATCACTGGCAATTTATTTTCACTGGTATTTTTGTACACTAGTTACTACAGTACAATACAAAATCCTTTTACTGATCGAATTGTCTTGAACAAATAGGAGTGTCCCATTAACCACAACTTAGTCAGTAGCTTTAATCATGCTCCTCTAAAGCAAATTAAAGGTAGAGAAAGCAATCTGAACATAAGAAATTCAAGTCAAAGGGCACTGAAGCAAAATTGATGCAACATTTATTGTTAACTTATTTGAAAGTCTGGTACAGTGATTTTTGTGATTAAAAGTGAAGACCCTGTACTTATGGCAACTTGCTGCATTTCGACAAATATTTTATTTTACTTAAAGCAGCAGTCCAAGCTGCTGTTTTTTTAATTTTACTTTTCCCTCCTTTAATATGTGCATCAATACAATCCACACAAAGATAATTAGCCAAGTTGCTGATCGATCGGCGAAGATTAGGCTCGGGGGTTCACTAAATGGCTGCAGGGGAGTATTCTGCAGTCAGTGTGTATGTAAATGGTTGCTATAGAAACAAAAAAGCTTGTTACATTATAATACATTCAAAATGTCATTCAGATTTGTTTTTAAAAAATGCTACAAGTATTTTCTCATAGTACAGAACTGATTAAAAAAATAAAAATAAAAGAAACACATACGATATTGGTCTGCAGCTTTAAACATAAAAGTGAATTATACTTTGGGGGGGGGGGGGGAAGGGAACAAGCCACCACACAACTTCGCAACATAGGAGGTCCCCCTTCAAGTTAATAAAAAGCCTCATCATATATGGTTACAATACCCGTTAATTTAAAAAACTTGATTCGAAGATACATTAGAACCAATATTGAAATAAGTTCTTTAAAAATTCAAACAAATTAAATTCAAGATTTAAGTTACTGACAAGAATGTTACTCAAATGAATGCCATCTGTAAAAAGGTGGTCTTGAAAGAATACATTAAAAATATGTTTGTGGGATCTTGTAAGGCAATGTGTTCATAACCCATTCTATTACAGAGAGCTGTTATCTTAAATAACTATATAGTTAATAAAAGAAATAACAAAAGCTGAAAATAACTTGCATAATATTTTCCCCAAAAAAAACTTATCTCAAAACAGCAATTCCAAGGGGTACTTCAGAGCTCCAGGATCTCTAGTTCCAGAGACACTTACTGGTTACTTAAACCTGGTTACCAGGTTTAAATCTCGATCCATAGGAAGCAATAACAATAACAACAATAGCATGTTCTTGTATAGCGCTGCCAGTTTTACATAGCGCTTTACAGAGACATTTTGCAAGCACAGGTCCCTGCACCATGAAGCTTACAATCTATGTTTTTGGTGCCTGAGGCACAGGGAGATAAAGTGACTTGCCCAAGGTCACAAGGAGCGGACACTGGAAATTGAACCAGGTTCCCCTGCTTCAAACTCTCAGTGCCAGTCAGTGTCTTTACAAAGCGCTTCGGCGTGAAACGCATCAGAGGATCCGCCAGAACTACACCACTATGCTCCAATAAATTTTTCTATTCACTACTTCAGCCTTTGCTATTTTTCTATATGGCGGTGCATCGTTCCTTTCTCCGGTGGGAGGAGTATCATTGTATCCAGTTTGCTTCCGGTAGCACGCTGGGTTGCTGCATCAGCTGATCAGTTCAGGCACCGCTGGTCACAGACTATTCACCGGGACTGCGGAGTCACCTGGTGGACTGCGGAGTGCCTGCTCGACAGAGGATTATATCATTCATGGGCTCGGCTCGATTTGCTTCATAAACCGTGAGTCACTCTATTTTCAATATTACTAGAGCTCTGGTGAGAGCCAGTTGTTAGGAGAGACTGTTTACATTTGCGAGTTTTTACGGAAGATTAGCCGTGACCCTATCTACATATACTTACGACATGAGCAGGATTCAGCAACCTCATTGACTTTTCTGAGCGCCTGATTGGTGAACCCCTTGGTTTTCCTTATACACATCTTTACTCACTGAGCCACTCCTCCCTACAAACAAAATATTTGCAAAACCTTGGGCCAATAGTAAGCCGCCACATAGCCTTCCAGGTGGAAACCGCAACCTATCGAAGTTCCCTTTAAAATATAGGATGTTAGTGTCTCTGTGACTGAAAATAGCGCAGTAAGACCATGGAGGGGGAGTAAGGTAGGGAGAATTGCTGCTTTAAGCAAAAAAGTATGTGTTGTCCTACTGTTTAACATTGCAGTATGAGAGACATACAATGTTAGCAAGCTCAAAACCCAGACACATTATTATAGATTTGTGTCAATTGGAGTGGCACTGGGAAAGTGACCAAGTATACCACAAACAAACATGTTAAAATTCAACATGACAAATTTAGTACATTGTTTTTTCTATATTTTCGTCTTATAATTTTGGATTGAACTTTAGTTCAATCTTTTGGTCAAAACATTTCAAGCCGCAACCATGTCAAGGATAGGGTCTACCTTGACTTGCAGACTTGAAACATTTTGGCCAAGATTGAACTAAATGACCCAAAGTTATGAGAAGAAAATATAGAAAAAACATTATTATAGTTAGGAACTAAATTTGTCATATTGAATGTGCATTGGGACTTTTGTTTATTATAGATGTATATTAGCAGCTTTGGTAAGCTTTGCGTGCCACAAACTTAATGTAGATGAAGTCTTGCACTTGTACATGCAGGAAATAAAGATATAATTGATATCAATTAAAGTGCAGGGACTCTTCTCCACGCTCACCTCACAATCTTCTCTCCCCACATACTCTTCTCACCCGCAACTCTCCCACATGCCCCCCACCCCTTTCTCTAACCAATCCCCAATCCCTTTCTTTACACCTCTTTTAATCCCCCTTCTCACTACCAACCCTCTCTCCTCCCAGGGCCCTAACTTTGGTGAAGAAGTCCACCCAGGCAGTGATTGCGGAAGTTAAGACCTACATTTGGTGGGGCCGAACTTCTGTATTAGGACTACTTGTGTGGGCTCCCTGAGCCAGGTAAGGCAGCACACCCCAGGTAAGGGCTGTAGATAGAGAGGGCCCTACCTGTGGCGGGTTGGACGACATTATTTGGCAGGCTGAATTTTGCCCACCCCTGCTTCAACCCATCAAGGGTCCCACACCCTCGTATAATCATTGCTAGTTCATCAACAGTGCAGAGACTGCATTGGCTGTCAACCCTTTAAAAAAGTCACCAACTGCGGTAATGTGTCAGACACATTTCTTGTTTGAATGGCAGCAATCCTGCCTCTTCCGTTCGTTTGCCATATAGATTTCAAAATACAAAACCGGAGGCTTCTATGAATCTGAATCACGCTGTTTTTAGCAGCCAGAGACCCACGGTTCAGAAACACTTCCCATTCATTTGCCAGTGTTTCAGCCCAGATTCAGGCATTCAAAATGACCGCCAAATCCCGCAGGCCAATAAGAATCCACAACTGATGATGTCGCGGCTTCCTATGGGATGAATGCGGATGTCGTCTTTGAAAATCCATTAAGTAAACCAGCAACTAATATTGCAATTATCTAGGGAACCAGGGGGAGGAAGATGCTCGAAGCTAAAAATAGCCATACATGGTCATTTGCAGATAATGGGTTGAGTGGTTAACTCCAAATAAGGCAACAAGTTTAAAAGTGATCTGCTCATATAAAAAGGTTCTGTGGGAAAGGGCTTATAAATACTTTTGAATTAAACTATATTAGTGAAAATATTATCTATTTATACCATCAGTTATGTACAAGAGATGTCCACTGAAAAAAGAAAAAAACATTCCTGACCACAGGCGGAACAAGGGAAGAGGGGGGAGCCCAGCCCCAGGTGCCGCATGAGGACGCGGTCGCAGTGTTAGCGGTGCCGCAAACAAGATACAGCCTTCAATGGGGCCGGCCCCAGTCACTGCCTGCGCGCGCCTGCAGAAAACGCAATGCGCGACCACCTTTCCCAGAAGACAAGATTTTTGTCTTTTGGCGCGGTGGTCGACAGATGGCCACGTCACAGTGGCGGTTCAGCCAATGAGGGTGAACCAGGCGCGTGAAGTCATGGCCACGCCCCCGCCACCCCGGGGGCCGTAGCCTAAATCTGGTCTTTGCTCCCCCTGTTCTTCTCTGATTTGCTAAGATGCGCGTCCTATCGCGACCCTTAGACCACAGCTCAAACTGGTGCATGCGCCGCCAGGCGCTCCGACGCACGCAGTGACTGGGGCCGTAGGCTGAGCTTATAGTCGGCGCGATTGTTCTAGAGCGCGCCCAACAAGCACAAATTGCATAATGCCTATGAGGTCGCCCCTAGTGCGCGTGGCCACATTTTGAAGGGAAAATGTTTTGTCTTTTCAAGCTCGGCCACATGACATCCATGTCACGTGAGCTGTTCAGCCAATGAGGGCGAACCAGCTTAGTAATGCATCCGACACGCCTTCCCAATCGCCTGCAGTTCGGTTTACACATCTCTGGAGCTACAGGCATGCGCGAGTCTATGCGGTCCACCGCGCGCAGGTAGTATAATCTTATAGAGGGCGTAGAAATCTCCCCCGAAGTCACCGCCGCTCAGTGAGGGGGAGGCAGAGGCGCATGGGGCAATCACAGCTCAAAACACCAGAAGTAGGGACAGTCTACATTTCCTGCACGTTGTACAGCAGTTCGCTGTGCACTCCTTGAGATATTGAGAGTTTGTTGATACTCTTCAGTGGTGTGTGTGTGTGTGGTTGAAGAAGCGCGAGAGAGCGCGCGAGAGAGAGCAGTTGGGAGCGAGCGCGCGAGAGAGAGAGAGCAGTTGGGAGCGAGCGCGCGAGAGAGAGAGAGCAGTTGGGAGCGAGCGCGCGAGAGAGAGAGAGCAGTTGGGAGCGAGCGCGCGAGAGAGAGAGAGAGCAGTTGGGAGCGAGCGCGCGAGAGAGAGAGAGAGCAGTTGGGAGCGAGCGCGCGAGAGAGAGAGAGAGCAGTTGGGAGCGAGCGCGCGAGAGAGAGCAGTTGGGAGCGAGCGCGCGAGAGAGAGCAGTTGGGAGCGAGCGCGAGAGAGAGAGAGCAGTTGGGAGAGAGCGCGTGAGAGAGAGCAGTTGGGAGAGAGCGCGCGAGAGAGAGCAGTTGGGAGAGAGCGCGCGAGAGAGAGAGAGCAGTTGGGAGAGAGCGCGCGCGAGAGAGAGAGCAGTTGGGAGAGAGCGCGCGCAAGAGAGAGAGCAGTTGGGAGAGAGCGCGCGAGAGAGAGAGAGAGCAGTTGGGAGCGAGCGCGCGAGAGAGAGAGCAGTTGGGAGCGAGCGCGCGAGAGAGAGAGAGAGCAGTTGGGAGAGAGCGCGCGAGAGAGAGAGAGAGCAGTTGGGAGCGAGCGCGCGAGAGAGAGAGAGAGCAGTTGGGAGCGAGCGCGCGAGAGAGAGAGAGAGCAGTTGGGAGCGAGCGCGCGCGAGAGAGAGAGAGAGCAGTTGGGAGCGAGCGCGCGCGAGAGAGAGAGAGCAGTTGGGAGCGAGCGCGCGAGAGAGAGAGAGAGCAGTTGGGAGCGAGCGCGCGAGAGAGAGAGAGAGCAGTTGGGAGCGAGCGCGCGTGAGAGAGAGAGCAGTTGGGAGCGAGCGCGCGAGAGAGAGAGAGAGAGAGAGAGCAGTTGGGAGCGAGCGCGCGAGAGAGAGAGAGAGCAGTTGGGAGCGAGCGCGCGAGAGAGAGAGCAGTTGGGAGCGAGAGAGAGAGAGAGCAGTTGGGAGCGAGCGCGCGAGAGAGAGAGAGAGCAGTTGGGAGCGAGCGCGAGAGAGAGAGAGCAGTTGGGAGCGAGCGCGCGAGAGAGAGAGAGAGCAGTTGGGAGCGAGCGCGCGCGAGAGAGAGAGAGCAGTTGGGAGCGAGCGCGCGAGAGAGAGAGCAGTTGGGAGCGAGCGCGAGAGAGAGAGAGAGCAGTTGGGAGCGAGCGCGAAAGAGAGAGAGCAGTTGGGAGCGAGCGCGCGCGAGAGAGAGAGCAGTTGGGAGCGAGCGCGCGCGAGAGAGAGAGCAGTTGGGAGCGAGCGCGCGCGAGAGAGAGAGCAGTTGGGAGCGAGCGCGCGCGAGAGAGAGCAGTTGGGAGCGAGCGCGCGCGAGAGAGAGCAGTTGGGAGCGAGCGCGCGCGAGAGAGAGAGCAGTTGGGAGCGAGCGCGCGAGAGAGAGAGAGAGCAGTTGGGAGCGAGCGCACGAGAGAGAGAGAGCAGTTGGGAGCGAGCGCGCGAGAGAGAGAGAGCAGTTGGGAGCGCGCGCGAGAGAGAGCAGTTGGGAGCGAGCGCGCGAGAGAGAGAGAGCAGTTGGGAGCGAGCGCGCGCGAGAGAGAGAGCAGTTGGGAGCGCGCGAGAGAGAGAGCAGTTGGGAGCGAGCGCGCGCGAGAGAGAGAGCAGTTGGGAGCGCGCGAGAGAGAGAGAGCAGTTGGGAGCGCGCGCGCGAGAGAGAGCAGTTGGGAGCGAGCGCGCGAGAGAGAGAGCAGTTGGGAGCGAGCGCGCGAGAGAGAGCAGTTGGGAGCGAGCGCGCGAGAGAGAGAGCAGTTGGGAGCGAGCGCGCGAGAGAGAGAGCAGTTGGGAGCGAGCGCGCGAGAGAGAGAGCAGTTGGGAGCGAGCGCGCGAGAGAGAGAGCAGTTGGGAGCGAGCGCGCGAGAGAGAGAGCAGTTGGGAGCGAGCGCGAGAGAGAGAGAGAGAGAGAGCAGTTGGGAGCGAGCGCGCGAGAGAGAGAGAGAGAGCAGTTGGGAGCGAGCGCGCGCGAGAGAGAGCAGTTGGGAGCGAGCGCGCGAGAGAGAGAGAGCAGTTGGGAGCGAGCGCGCGAGAGAGAGAGAGCAGTTGGGAGCGAGCGCGCGAGAGAGAGAGCAGTTGGGAGCGAGCGCGCGAGAGAGAGAGAGCAGTTGGGAGCGAGCGCGCGCGAGAGAGAGAGAGCAGTTGGGAGCGAGCGCGCGAGAGAGAGAGAGAGAGAGAGAGAGCAGTTGGGAGCGAGCGCGCGAGAGAGAGAGAGCAGTTGGGAGCGAGCGCGCGAGAGAGAGAGAGCAGTTGGGAGCGAGCGCGCGAGAGAGAGAGCAGTTGGGAGCGAGCGCGCGCGCGAGAGAGAGAGCAGTTGGGAGCGAGCGCGCGAGAGAGAGAGAGCAGTTGGGAGCGAGCGCGCGAGAGAGAGCAGTTGGGAGCGAGCGCGCGAGAGAGAGCAGTTGGGGAGAGAGCGCGCGAGAGAGAGCAGTTGGGGAGAGAGCGCGCGAGAGAGAGCAGTTGGGAGAGCGCGCGAGAGAGAGCAGTTGGGAGAGAGCGCGCGAGAGAGAGCAGTTGGGAGAGAGCGCGCGAGAGAGAGCAGTTGGGAGAGAACGCGCGAGAGAGCAGTTGGGAGAGAGCGCGCGAGAGAGCACTTGGGAGAGAGAGCAAGAGAGAGAGCACTTGGGAGAGAGAGCAAGAGAGAGAGCACTTGGGAGAGAGAGCAAGAGAGAGAGCACTTGGGAGAGAGCGCGAGAGAGAGCACTTGGGAGAGAGCGCGAGAGAGAGCACTTGGGAGAGAGCGCGAGAGAGAGCACTTGGGAGAGAGCGCGAGAGAGAGCACTTGGGAGAGAGCGCGAGAGAGAGCACTTGGGAGAGAGCGCGAGAGAGAGCACTTGGGAGAGAGCGCGAGAGAGAGCACTTGGGAGAGAGCGCGAGAGAGAGCACTTGGGAGAGAGCGCGAGAGAGAGCACTTGGGAGAGAGCGCGAGAGAGCACTTGGGAGAGAGCGCGAGAGAGAGCACTTGGGAGAGAGCGCGAGAGAGAGCACTTGGGAGAGAGCGCGAGAGAGAGCACTTGGGAGAGAGCGCGAGAGAGAGCACTTGGGAGAGAGCGCGAGAGAGAGCACTTGGGAGAGAGCGCGAGAGAGAGCACTTGGGAGAGAGCGCGAGAGCAGTTGGGAGAGAGCGCGAGAGAACAGTTGGGAGAGAGCAGTTGGGAGAGAGCGCGAGAGAGCAGTTGGGAGAGAGCGCGAGAGAGCAGTTGGGAGAGAGCGCGAGAGAGCAGTTGGGAGAGAGCGCGAGAGAGCAGTTGGGAGAGAGCGCGAGAGAGCAGTTGGGAGAGAGCGCGAGAGAGCAGTTGGGAGAGAGCGCGAGAGAGCAGTTGGGAGAGAGCGCGAGAGAGCAGTTGGGAGAGAGCGCGAGAGAGCAGTTGGGAGAGAGCGCGAGAGAGCAGTTGGGAGAGAGCGCGAGAGAAGTTGGGAGAGAGTGAGAGAGAGATTGGGAGAGGGAGAGGTTGTGAGGGAGAGCAAGAGAATGGGTGGGACAATAACCTGGGGCCCAGTGGTGCCTTAGTTCTATAAATTTGGATGGGAGGATGGAGGAGGGAGACGCACGCAGTTGCCTAGTCCGGCCTCTGTTCCTGACATATGCTTAATACTGCTGTGTGATATGTAGCAAGGCATCTACAGCTACTTGCTACCGTAACAAAGCAAACATCCTGTTTCCTAGTGACTTTGAATGTAGTTCAGCTACGCATTACGCCTCTGCTGGCTCAGGGACAAAGGGCAGGAATTCACATTTGAAAGATTTACTGTAACCAATAACGACGTTTCTGACAACTAGCTGACTTGGAATAGACTATCGCTACCAAACTAATTACAGGCATACCCCGGTTTAAGGACACTCACTTTAAGTACACTCGCGAGTAAGTACATCTCGCTCAATAGGCAAATGGCAGTTCACGCATGCGCCAGTCAGCACTTCCTGAACAGCAATACCAGCTCCCTACCTGTACCGAAGCTGTACCCAAGCGGGGAGACTATAGAACCTGTTACAAATGCATTATTTACATCAGTTATGCACGTATATGACAATTGCAGTACAGTACATGCATCGATAAGTGGGAAAAAGGCAGTGCTTCACTTTAAGTACATTTTCGCTTTACATACATGCTCCGGTCCCATTGCGTATGTTAATGCGGGGTATGCCTGTAAATAACTATTAATAAAAGCAATAAATAAAATACTCTGTACCGCATCTTGGGTAGTTTATAGAATATCATTTGTATAGAAAAAGGTATTGCAGAAAAATTAACGTAACATTGTCCTTGAAAAACAATTGGCAAAATTCACCTTCAAAAGGCGCCAGCAACATACTGCATGGGCCCTCAAAAGGAGTTACATGCAAGTTCCTGGTGGACATACGTTTCTGAACGGAACACGGATTTCCACAGTATGAATTGCATAGTCCTGCCGCTCTGCAGCATGAGAGAGAAATCAATGATGCAGGATAAACAGAAATAAATGCTGTAACTTACACAGTGACATATGCGTACTGTCCACAAAACTGCTCTTGAATAATGTTTTTAACATCTGGATTTTTCTGTTCTGACAAAGTTTCCTCCAACAATGACATAAATAGCTTTGAAAATTCTTGGGCATCCTGAAAAAAAAAAAATATATGTTTGACAGTCCGATATAAACCTTCTGTAAATATTTTGGAATGGGTAAATTTTTCTTACAATGGGAAGACAGCAGTTTGTGTCAAATATCCATAACTTAAATGAATATGCTGCAGTACTAAAGCAATACATAATAGGACTAAAAACTCACTACTTACAGGGAAAAAACTACAAAAAAAAAACCTTTGTCTATTATTAGACACAGAAAATTCTGTCTACACAAAATTTAAAGCAGTTCAGCGTGAAAGCGATATAGTGTTGGTTTGCTGGTTATATCAAATTAAACACTAGCAAAAAAGGCAAAGATAGCGAAAGGTTGAAAAAAAAAAGGCACCTAATTAAAAAAAGGGCACAAATTACATTTTCTTTGCTATGTAGAAATGCACTATGGGAAGTAATTTGATACTAAAAACATAGTTTATTATGAGACTATACACCGCAGTTCATAGGGAAAAGATTTTCAGTACAATAAAACTCAGTGTAGTAGGGAAACATTTCTATCCTTTTACGGGTTATATCAATTATGTGAATTTATTGCTCAGGTCCTAAAGCTCCAATCCCACTTAGACAGCTTTTTTTTGTACAGATTGTCTTTACTTTGTCTTTTTATCTTGATCACTTCACTGTGAAATCCTTCATTCATTTTCTGTTTTGGAGAAATACAAAAAACAGAAAAACGTAACTTACTGCGCTTATAGTGCCGGCGACAGCGACGTCAGGCTGCGGTCACTGGAAAAATCAAATTGACTTGACTTTCAGCGATCGCATCGCTTCTACTAGAAGCGCACTCGAAGGCGGCAATACATTTGTTTTGCCGCGACGTCGCGTCGCCGGCACTATAAGCGCAGCCTAGACCTAACCACGACAAATTTGAAACCACTTAAAAGTATATATGTTGTACATCAGGAGATCATTGCTTGGGATATTTTGTTTACATTCCTTATCACCACAATAAACCAAGGTCAGAGCAAACATATCTGTCACAATAAATTTGCGTTATATTACTAAAGAAGTAACCACACTAAGAATGTAACCTCTCAAATATGACAAATCTATTGCAGTCCACTGTATCACTACTACATGCAATAACACACAAACATTAAATCCATTACCTGAAGGGCAATAATAAGAGCCTTTAAACATACATATATTAAACTGGGCTCGTACTTTTGGTAGGTTTGCACTCAATCTGAAAATTATATGTTGCAAGGTTGGTTATTTATAAAATGCAACATTTGCAGGTGCTACAGTTGCTATCCGGGGTTAACTTGTGCCATTATCATCAGCTCTGGGAACCGCCAAGTTCCTGAATAACTTTGAGGTGTTTATTTCATGGTGTTGGATACTTGAATTATTGGGAACAGGTCAGTAGGAAGTTGCAATGACATAGGAATATGATACTGTAGTATTCTACTGGGAGACCATGTGGGCCACCTGAGTTGTGGGGTAGGAGGTGGTTTTCTTGGGATGCACGTGATTTATAGAGCTGTAAAAAAGCATGATTCAGTGCAAGTGGCCCGTGGGTGCAGATTATGCTATTCAAAAAACAAATGAATGCTGGGGAGGCTGTTATTTTAATACAATGCTTTCCGCTGATTAATGGGGAGATATTTATGTTCACTCCTTACCTGTTGTTGCCCAGTGTCCAAGCCCAGTGCTCTAACAAACGCAGAGGGGTCAATATATCGTCTGTTACTGTTTTGTAGTAAAGAAAACAAGTACTGGAGGTGTTCACAAATAGTTTGAGGCTCATATTCTGCAGACAAAAGATACATAAGTAAACTAAAGGGTGCATGGAAGATGCTGTACAGGTACAGTATGTCACTCAGTGATCACATACACAATCACATTGCCAAAGGAGCTCCAATACAACACATACACATCTCATAAAAAAGTTCTTAAACATGAAGACGACCTATGCCATCTTCACAGTAAGACAAAACTTGTCTGTTTTACTTTTCAGTATTTGACCAAGTATGCTGATTACTAAACAAACAAAATACGCTTCATCCCAGTGATAAAATACTTGGTACTGTACATCTGTTAACAAATCATTTACACACCTTTATCTTCCTGAATGCATTCTTCTGCTTTCTCTGCACTCCATGAGTTCTCATACAAATACAGTGCCCTTCGAAGCTCCATGTTAAGAAACCACACTTGAACAAAAGTGTTGACGTAACATGTGGCTCCCAGGTTTGTCAAGCCAACAAATGTGTTCTGTTAGAAAAGAAAAATAATAGTAAGCATTACACAAAGATTTTGTGAACACCCACAAGCAATACTAGGGTTACTCAACATACACGGTAGATAAGTGAGAATTTGTAAATTTTTATTGAATGAAGCAATGTAGAATGTGTTTTCCCTGCCAAAACTGGGTAGTTTCCATGGAAAACTAATGATGCAAACATGGAATTTGCAACATGAGATCCCAGCAGATGTAAGTGAAAAGAAGTGTAAACTATTCAGAATAATACTACTGAGAGGTAAATGTTTTATGTCCACAGCAATCTTTCTTATGTTTGATGCAGCTGTAATAGCCTTGTCACTTTACATTTAAGGATTTAAGATGGCTCACTTTTTTCCTCCGTTCAAAGTTGGGGTCATCAATGTTGTGGAAGCTATTTTCATCTATTTCTCCTAACCAGATGTGTTCACCAATCCCAACTAAGCAGTTTGGGTTACCTTTGCAGTTCCTTCTGTGAAACAAGATAAAACATGTATTTACAAAATGCTGTTCAAACAATTTCCCAAATGTATAGAAGTTTGTTTCCTATTGTAATCTTAAAGCAGCAAAAACACGTGAAATCTTATGGTTTTTTTAAATAAATAAATTCTGTAATATTAGATAGTGACCATTTTGTTTTTTGTTTTTCAACTCAATGCCATTTTAATGAGTTTTAAAGCTGCAGACCAAGCAATATCCTACATGGGCTTTTTTTGTTTTGTTTTTTAATTCATCAGTTCTGTATTTTGAGAAAATACTTGTAGCATTTTTTCCCCTAAACTCTGAATTACATTTTTTATGTATTATAATGTAAAAAGCCTTTTTTTGTTTCTATAGCAACCATTTCTATAGATCAGAACCAACACTAACACCACCCTAACCCCTGTCACTAGTTTTAAATACCTGGGTTTATGGTTTGACTCCCACTTAACATTCGGAATGCACATTGATACCCTGACAACCAAGACCTATGCCAAACTAGGTGTACTTTACAGGAACAAATCCTCCCTAAGTCTGCTGGCCAGAAAGCGTATTGCACAGCAGATGCTAATGCCAATTATCGACTATGGAGACATAGTATATGGCTCAGCACCCCAAACCCACCTTGGCAAACTTGACACCCTTTACAATTCAATTTGTCGTTTCGTTCTCCAATGCAACTACAACACACATCACTGCAAAATGCTCAAAGAACTAGATTGGTCATCACTCGAGTCTAGGCGCAAAGTTCACCTTTCCTGTCTTGCCTTCAAATACTTTCTGGGCAAGCTACCCACCTATCTGAACAAGCCCCTCACCCGTACCACATGCAGCACTTATCTGAGATCTGACTCCAAAAGACTGTTCATGGTCCCAAGGCTCAACAAAGTATCCGGCCGCTCCTCCTCTTACCGTGCACCCCAAAACTGGAACAACCTACCGGAGACTCTCACATCCACCACCAGTTTAAGTTCTTTCAAAACTAAGGCTGTCTCACATTTTAATCTGGTCTGTAACTGTTACATAAGTCTATAATATACATCTTCTCTAACTGTGCATGCAATGTATTGTATATAATGTATACCCTGTTCATTTATGTAACTGTATTTGTAACCATGTATTATTTGTCATATTAACTATGTCCAGGACATACTTGAAAATGAGAGGTAACTCAATGTATTACTTCCTGGTAAAACATTTTATAAATAAATTTACAAAGTCACAGATACAGAGTCTACAGTCATTTAGTGAACCCCCAACCCGAATCTTCACTGATCGATCACAGAAGAACGGATCAATCGGCAACGTAGCTAATTACTTAGTGTGGATTGTATTGATGCACATATTAAAAGGGGAAAAAAATAAACAGGGCTTGGACTGCAGCTTTAAAATATCATTTGATTTCTATAGCAGGTTTTAGCCCACCTCCTAAGCAGTGCAAGATGATTGCAACACTTTCCTGTTTGGGATGATTTGTTGCCAATATTCCCAGCAGTTTGAGCGGCAAACTGTAATAACAGATAGTTACCATAATAAAAAAGGATACATTGTAGCTGCGGAGTTACACTGAGTTAGGCTGAGCAAGTGCCGGCGACAGCAAAACAAATGCTTTGCCGCCATCGCGTGCGCTTATAGTAAGTGCGACAAGACGGTTTGGTCGTGATCGCTGGAAGTCATCCCAATTGTTTTTTTCCAGCAATCGCAGGCCAACATCACCATCGGCACTATAAGCGTAGCCTTAGCAGCCATTATGTTAGTCACACAATGAAGATTGACATATTTATGACAGAAACACCAAACGATTGTCACATGATTTACATATAAATATAATTTTAAAAAAAAGTTGGAAAGTAGTATTGCTTGCTGCTTTAACACTCCACCTATCTGCTTTTCAAATTGCCACAAGCCTGGTGAAAGAAAGTATTTTGATACATACGTTTCAATTCACTATCGTTTGAAAAGGTGTAATTCAGTTAATGCAGTGAATGGAATATGACTTACTGTTAAGGCTGCGTTTATTGTGCACGCGCGGCGCAAACATACAGCACCTCTATCAGGCCAGCCAATCTTCAAAAGTGGGGACAAAAACACTGTCTCAAACTACAGGCCAATCTCTCTTCTCCTAATTCTATCCAAAGTCATGGAAAAATGTGTTCACTCCCAATTAAGCGATTACTATACCAAGACAAATTTCCCTAGCTAATTCCAATCTGGCTTCCCACCCCACCCCCCATACACATGTATGCAGATGACACAATCTTATTGGCACACAGCCCTAGCCTCTCCGACCTTGAACACATACTTCAATCTGACATGTGAGTCTTGAAAATTGGATTTCCCAAAACAAACTGTTTTTAAACACCGACAAGACTGTAACAATGGTATTTGGGACTAAGGCTAAATTTTTAAAGCTTCCAATGAATGAGCTCCAGATCAGAACCAACGCCAATACCACCCTAACTCCTGTTACTAGTTACAAATATTTGGGCATATGGTTTGACAACCATTTAACATTCGGCACGCACATTGAAACCCTGATATTTAAAACCTATGCCAAACTAGGTGTACTTTACAGGACCAAATCCTTCCTAAGTCTGCTAGTCAAAAAGTGTATCGCACAGCAGGTGCCAATTCCAATTATCGACTATGGGGACATAGTATGTGGCTCGGCACCCCAAACTCACCTTAGCAAACTTGACACCCTCTACAATTCAATATGCAGTTTTGTTCTCCAATGCAACTTCAACAAATATCACTGTGAAATGCTTAAAGAACTAGATTGGTCATCACTCGAGTCTAGGCAAAAAGTTCATCTTTCCTGTCTTGACTTCAAATACTTTCTAGGCAAGCTACCCATCTATCTGGACAAGCTCCTCAACCCTACCACATGCAGCACTTATCTGAGATCTGACTCCAAAAGACTGTTCATGGTCCCACGGTTCAGCAAAATATCTGGCCGCTGCTCCTTCTCTTACCGTGCACCCCAAAACTGGAACAGTCTACCGGAGACTCTCACAGCCTCCACCAGTCTAAATTCTTTCAAAACTAAAGCTGTCTCAGATTTTAACCTGGTCTGTAACTGCTACATACGTCTATAGTATATATTATTATCTCTAACTTTGCATGCAATGTCTTGTGTATAATGTATAACCTATTCACTTATGTAACCATGTATTGTTTGTCATCTTGACTCTATGCCCTTGACAAATTTGAAAACGAGAGGTAACTTTCAATGTATTAATTCCTTTTAAAACATTTTATGAATAAATAGTGTGCGAGACCACGAGGAAGAGCAGCAGAATTGTCAGACAAATGATTTTGGATTTTTTCACGCAACGACAGTCACGCGAGTGGTTCAGCCGATGAGTGCGAACCAGCCTGGTAACGTCACGGCCACGCCTCCCCATTAAAGTTCACAGATCCTTCTTGTGCTCCGTCGTGCCTGCACTATAAAATCGCTGCCTAAGGCCGTGCTTATAGTGCTGGCGACACAACCAATGACGTCACCCGTCTCCATCAGCGAAAGTTGTAATTAGGTTTTTAGCGACGTCGCTGGCGACAAGGCCAGTGACATCACTAAGGGGACGGGCCGTGCAATTTGATTGCTTTAGAGACAGTCACATGTGGCGACTGTCTCTAAAAAAATCAAATTTAATTGAGGCCAAATAATACATGCTACAAATTAATCACAATGCAAGTTTAAAAAGTTTGAAGCACGCAATATAGTCGTCTAATCCCGATCAGGGGCTTTACAAAATATTCAGTTCAGGAAATTCAGTTCAGCACGAACTTTGAAAATAAACAAATGATCGCAGAGGCTAGAGTACAATTAACTTTTAGCATCACAAATTTGTGAAAATAAATTTATCAGAATAATGAAAGGACAAACATTTAGAAAAACATATCTGAAGTAAACCACAACAACAGCATGAAGAGAAAGACCTTCTCCAAAATACTAAAATCTCTTGCTGGCAGCACGAGTTAGTTAATGCCTTACACCCCGTGCTTAATGGGGCAGTCTAGGTTGAAGTGGTACCAACTACAGTGGAATGTTTAATCTACTCTTGACAAAAAAAAACAAAAGACTGCTTCCCGAATTGCACTAGGTCAATTTCATGCATTAACGGTTTGTATGCTTTATGTTTCTGTATATACACGCTTCAATAAAAATTTAAAATGTTGCTCATATATGTACATCCTAACCTTATAGAATATTGAATTTATCAATCCTGTGGTTACAATTTCTCATACAGTGCAAGTGCGCTTATTCAAATTGCATCACGTTTAATATATGAAGCATGAAAGAAATGTGTTTCTAAACAGGTTTTTTATTTATTTATTTTGAAACGTATTACATTTCCATTGTAAACAAAAGCTTTGGAGGGGGATCTAATGTATTTTTGGTGATGAGACGGTTTGCCAGTCCTCAAAACTCCAGGTAAATTGTTATCTTTTCCCTGCAAAGTAATCCTGGCGTCATCATTAATCAGAACAGTTTGCTGATATGACTGAAGCAGGAACTCTGGAGAAAGGCAATAATACATATCACATTTCCCCCAAGATACCGATTAGTAACACATACACTGTGAGGAGGATTTAAACTTCCCAAAGAAGCCAAGTTGTTCTGAACTACCAGGAGCTTGTGTGTTGACACCGGCCCGGAGATGTCAGCTGAGGGGGAAGCTGTGGGAGTCAGGGGGAAGCTGTGGGAGTCAGGGGGAAGCTGTGGGAGTCAGGGGGAAGCTGTGGGAGTCAGGGGGAGGCTGTGGGAGTCAGGGGGAGGCTGTGGGAGTCAGGGGGAGTCAGGGGGAGGCTGTGGGAGTCAGGGGGAACAGGGAAGCTGTGGGAGTCAGGGGGAACAGGGAAGCTGTGGGAGTCAGGGGGAAGCTCTGTGGGAGTCGGGGGAAGCTCTGTGGGAGTCGGGGGGAGGCTGTGGGAGTCAGGGGGAGGCTGTGGGAGTCAGGGGGAGGCTGTGGGAGTCACGGGGAGGCTGTTGACACAGGGCTCTAACCGGTAATATGTGCTGCTTGTACCTGCACAGGCCGCGGACACAGGGCTCTAATCGGACACGATAAGCCATCTCGATATGCTCCAATCCGATGTCAGCCGGCCTCACCGACTCCGCCCAACGCCAGGCCGCTTTCTCCAACTGCAGCCGCGGGGCCATGTCTCCCGCGTACGACCCGAGGCCTACGTGTAAACACAATGCCTGGCGCCCCGGGTACGATACTCCTGGTGTGCAAGCCAAGGCCGCCTGAAGTTAGTGAGGATCAGACACGGCCCTGGGCTCCCCCCTCCCGCTGCCGCCTTCCTTGAGACGTAGTCACCAGGGCCGGTGTGTTCCTGTTGCCCCCCTCTCCCAGGCACCTCTCCTCCCCCAGACTCCTCTCTGTTCTCCCGTCACACACACGGGCGGAAGCTGGGGGGAAAGAAAAAAAAAAGCGCGAGACACAACTGTCAGGATTTGGCGCGTGCGTGGTGACGAGCCACGAAAGACAGCCAATGAGACGGTAGCGCGCGCGCGGGACTTCCGGTGTCGCTTGCCTGTAATACTTTTGTTACTGCGTAGTGAGGCAGCAGCGGCAGTGTACACAGGTGTCACACAGAGGTGTCACGTTACAACGTTACACCGCTGGTCATTGCTATAGATACGGGGCCCTGGGTTTGTCAGGACGGTAACGGACGTTTGTCTCAAGGCAAAGGAAGAATATATATAAAAATTGACACGTGCCATTTTGTTTATGCGTCAAATGTGCTAATTTAATGCTGCACGTGACCTCAGATCTGCAGTGTTTCTTTGTAGCGGCTGCAGTATGTGCTTATATGTAAATGTGTTCAACACAAAGGCACATTCCTTGGTACAGTGTTTTAGTTTGAATATTGTATATTTCTAAAATATATCTCTTGTGTTTAAAGTAGCTGTCCAAGTGTTCCCCGTTTCCCCCCTCCCCCCCCCCCCTTTAATATGTGCATCAATACAATCCACACAATGATAAGTAATTAGCTATGTTGCCCATCGATGGGTGAAGATTTGGCTCGAAGGTTCACTAAATGGCTGTCAGTGCAGCAGAAGAGGACCAAAGATGCAAAGTTCTGTGGGGAAGATCATGTGACCAGGCAGTCACTAGATACAATTGAGTTCTGCACTGCTAGAGAGAGGCATGGCTCAAAAAGGGGTGTGCCATAGCCTGTTTCAGAATAGGAAGGAAATGTGACTTTGTAAATTGTTGCTATAGAAACAAAAAATGCTTGTTACATAATACATAAACAAATGTAATTCAGACTTGTTTTAAAAAAATGCTATAAGTATTTTCTCAGTACAGAACTGAACATAGTAGATTGCTTGGTCTGCAGCTTTCAAATGGAATGAGGAACTGGTGAGAGTACTAATATAAAACTAGTAGTTCTGTACCCCCAATGTCATAATCAAAAAACAGTACAGGCGGTCCTTGCTTATCTGCCGGAATCCGTTCCGCAAACCGCTGTCGGATAATGGACCGTCGGGTTGAGGGTCCATGTTTATCTGCGGGGGTGAGCGTCGGATAAGCGGTTCCAACATCAGATAATGCATCCGGCGGACTGCATTATTTGGCGTCGGATAAGCTCTTCGATGGATAACGGACCGTCGGATAGCTAGGACTAACTGTATAAAATTAAGGGCCATTAACTGTAAAGAAGAATGAGTGGGTGCTTCCAGTAGCAGTGCGATTTGCACCAGTGAAAATGATTAAGGAAAGGTAGCACACCTAATGGAAGTTTTTGCGTTAAGCAGGTTCATATACTGTATATACCGTATAGAATTTTTGTACCTCGGTGTCAGAAAAAGATCCCTAAGTACTGCTCTCAATGCGGGCACTTCTAGGAGGATAGGGCTGTGTTAGTCGATATATAATATCTCATATGTGGCAGTCATGTGACCGTGTGATCAACTGTTCTCTAAAACATCCAACAGGTCCAAATAGGGCCCCCCAAAAAAAAAAAAAACAACAAATTTACATAGTGAAGATTATTTACAGTGAATAAAGTTTAAAATCCCCAAGGTGGGGTGGCGACATAGTAGCACACTGGGATATATATCATGTGTATACCTCAGGCCAAAGGGATACATGTGTATCCCCAGTGGGATCTACTCATGTATCCTGGTGTGATAAGGGTGGGCTGTATAAATACAGTTGTGTGAAAAAGAAAGTACACCCTCTTTGAATTCTATGGTTTTACATATCAGGACATAATACCAATCATCTGTTCCTTAGCAGGTCTTAAAATTAGGTAAATACAACCTCAGATGAACAACAACACATGACATATTACACTGTCATGATTTAACAAAAATAAAGCCAAAATGGAGAAGCTATGTGTGAAAAACTAAGTACACCCTTACTGCTTCCATAGGAATTAAGATGCTAAGTAGCAGACAGGTGCTGCTAATCAAATGCCCTTGATTAATTGATCATCAACAGGTGTGACCACCTCTATAAAAGCCAAAGTTTTAGCAGTTTGTTGGCCTAGAGCATTCAGGTGTGTGTTAACACAATGCCAAGGAGGAAAGACATGAGCAATGATCTTAGAGAAGCAATTGTTGCTGCCCATCTATCTGGAAAGGGTTATAGGGCCATTTCCAAACAATTTAAAGTCCATCATTCTACAGTGAGAAAGATTATTCAAAAGTAGAAAACATTCAAGACAGTTGCCAATCTTCCCAGGAGTTGTCAGCCCACCAAATTCACCTCAAGGTCAGACCGTGCAATGCTCAGAGAAATTGCAAAAACCCCAAGATTTACATCTCAGACTCTACAGGCCTCAGTTAGCATGTTAAATAGTAAAGTTCATGACAGTACAATTAGAAAAAGACTGAACAAGTATGGTTTGTTTGTAAGGGTTGCCAGGAGAAAGCCTCTTTCTAAAAAGAACATGGCAGCACGGCTTAGGTTTACAAAGTTGCATCTGAACAAACCACAAAACTTCTGGAACTATGTCCTTTGGACAGACGAGACCAAAGTGGAGATGTAAGCCATAATGCGCAGCGCCACGTTTGGCGAAAACCAAACACAGCATATCAGCACAAACACCTCATACCAACTGTCAAGCACGGTGGTGGAGGGGTGATGATTTGGATTTGTTTTGCAGCCACAGGAAATGGGAACCTTGCAGTCATTTAGTCCACCATGAACTCTCTATACCAAAGTATTCTAGAGTCAAATGTGAGGCCATCGGTCCGACAGCTAAAGCTTGGCCGAATTTGGGTCATGCAACAGGACAATGATCCCAAGCACACCAGCAAATCTGCAACTGAATGGCTGAAAAAGAAAAGCATCAAGGTGTTGCAATGGCCCAGTCAAAGTCCAGACCTCAACCCGATTGAAATGCTGTGGCTGGACCTTAAGAGAGCTGTGCATAAACAAATGCTCACAAACCTCAATGAACTGAAGCAACGTTGTACAGAGTGGGCCAAAATTCCTCCACAACGATGTGAGAGACTGATAAAGTCATACAGAAAATGATTACTTCAAGTTATTGCTGCTAAAGGTGGTTCTACAAGCTATTGAATCATTAGGTATACTTAGTTTTTCACACATGGCTTCTCCATTTTGGCTTTATTTTTGTTAAATAAATCATGAGATTTAGTGATTTATTCATCACTAGAATCCACAGATAAGGCCTGGAATGCATTAGATACTGGAAGTTCAGCATTTTTTACTTTTGTGTCATAATGTTTGGGAGGTTTTCCCACCCCTTTAGTCTTCCATCCAGTCTCACGGTGTGTTTGTTTATTCCCTTGGTCACCTCTACCTCCATTTCTCGGTTCATACTGATGTTTTTTTTAATTATTTTTGTTGTTAGGGGCTTTTTTGTTGTTATACCTTTTTTGGGAGTTATCCCTTTTTGTTGTAGGGTCGTACATATATGTATTCCTATCATTATTTTGTCGATAGTAATGGTGTTCATTTCTACTGTTCGTATTCTCATGATATTTCCTCCCATATTGGTTAGTAGGGTTAAAACTATGACCCTCAAGTATGGTCAGGGATACACCCTCATTTGTAGTACCCACATCAGTATTTTTGAACCAATTATATTGTTTGTTACCATCATAAGCTTATCTCTGTTTTTTTTTTGTTTTTTTCAGGTTCATTTGTTTTATCTCATATACATCCAACTTTGCCTTTAACCCTTTTTCAAATATAACAAGTGACTCCTCTGTCATTTACTCAATAATCTTTTCCTTTATACTTTCAATCTGTGTTTCCAGTTATTGTAAAACACTATTCCTCTCATCAATTAGAAGCTGTATAATTGAGAAAGAGCATCCCTCCATGATGTTATGCCACTTGTTCAAGAACTCTTCCTTATCAAGCCCATATGTGGGCATTCTAAACAATCGTAGGCCCCTTGGGATCCTTTTAGCTTCTATGTCCTGTTCTAGGCTAATTTTATCCCACCATAGACGGGTTTCAGAGAATACTGTACTAGTGTCTCTAAAATGCGGAACAATGTTTCCACATCGCAATTAGGAACCGGTGGAGCTAATTCATTGCTATCCTGAAAAAAGGAATCGGCTTTATTCCTTCTAGCATTGCTGGTATCAAATCAAATCAGTTGATTGGTAGCCATGCTGTCCACAATATAAAATACAGACCCTATGTAGGTATATGCAGGCACCCAATTACCTGGATAAATGATAGATTATTCCTAGATTTTAACAGAATCACTCACAATAAAATTCCTCAAAACAATTATGTGCAGTGTGTAATCATATATCTAGATAGGGCACATAGTATCCCATTCAGTTAACACACAATACCCGGTATATAATTGAGGTGTTAACCCAGTAAGTGATATAAACAAACACAGTGCTTTGTAGTATAGCCTGTGTATATAATTCCCAACATCTAAGACACATACATACAGAATGCATCTTGCAGTGAATACAAATGTAACCCGTAGACTGCCCCTCCACTCCCCCCCCCCCCCCCGGTCGCAGATCGGACCCCTAGGGTGTGCTAAGGGCTGGCTACACATGTGCCTTGGGGGTGCATACCTGTGAGGAACAGGAGGGACTGAGTCTCCCACGATGGTATGGGGGACAACAGGGACAGGTTTCTGGGGTGAATGCCCTCATCTGGTTCTCGTGGTGTAACGCCTCCATCTCTGGTGAAATCCTTCCAGAGAACCCCGGTCTGGGGCGAGAGATTTCAGTCCCACACAGTCTCTTATAAAACAGCAGCAGCTTCTTTATTGCTCACAGCACACAGCAGAGTAGCAACAGCACACGGTATTTATTTATAAAATATTTTACCAGGAAGTAATACATTGAGAGTTACCTCTCGTTTTCAAGTATGTCCTGGGCACAGAGTAAAACAAATAAAACATGGTTACAAATACAGTTACATAAATGAACAGGGTATACATTATATACAAGACATTGTTAAAGTTAAAGAAAATATATATTATGGGCGTATGAAACAGTTACAGACCAGATTACAGTGTGAGACAGCCTTAGATTTGAAAGAACTTAAACTGGTGGTGAATGTGAGAGTCTCTGGTAGGTTGTTCCAGTTTTGGGGTGCATGATAGGAGAAGGAGGAACGTCCGGATACTTTGTTGAGCCTTGGGACCATGAACAGTCTTTTGGAGTCTGATCTCAGGTGATAAGTGCTGCAAGTGGTGGGGGTGAGGAGCTTGTTCAGATAGCTGGGTAGCTTGCCCATGAAGAATTTAAAGGTAAGACAGGAAAGGTGAACTTTGCGCCTAGACTCTAGTGATGACCAATCTAGTTCTTTGAGCATATCGCAGTGATGTGTGTTGTAGTTGCATTGGAGAACAAAACGACAAATTGAATTGTAGAGGGTGTCAAGTTTGCCAAGGTGGGTTTGAGGTGCTGAGCCATATACTATGTCTCCATAGTCAATAATTGGCATTAGCATCTGCTGTGCGATTCGCTTTCTGACCAGGAGACTTAAGGAGGATTTGTTCCTGTAAAGTACCCCTAGTTTGGCATAGGTCTTGGTTGTCAGGGTATCAATGTGCATCCCGAATGTTAAGTGGGAGTCAAACCATAAGCCCAGGTATTTAAAACTAGTGACAGGGGTTAGGGTGGTGTTAGCGTTGGTTCTAATCAGGAGCTCAGTCACTGGAAGCTTTAAAAATTTAGTCTTGGTCCCAAACACCATTGTTACAGTCTTGTCAGTGTTTAAAAACAGTTTGTTTTGGGAAATCCAGTTTACGAGTCTCAAAAAGTCAGACTGAAGTATGTGTTGAAGGTCAGAGAGGCTATGGTTGTGTGCATATAGGATTGTGTCGTCTGCATACGTGTGTATTGAGGCTTCCTTACAAGCTGTGGGAAGATCATTAATGAACACTGAGAAGAGTAGGGGCCCCAGAAAAGAGCCTTGCGGGACACCACAGGTGATATCCAGGGGGTTGGAGTTAGAGCCTGAGATGGACACATGTTGGGATCTTCCTGATAGGTAGGACTGAAACCAGTTTAAAGCATGCTTCCCTATTCCAGAGCTCTGGAGTTTGTTAAGCAGGATAGCATAATCAACTGTGTCAAAAGCCTTTGCAAAATCTAGGAATACTGCACCAGTGAGTTGTCCCTGTTCCATTCCACACTGGATTTCATTGCAAACTTTTAGCAGGGTATTTACGGTGGAGTGTTTGGGACGAAACCCAGATTGGAATTGGCTATGGAAATTTGTCTTGGTATAGAAATCGCTTACTTGGGAGTGGATACATTTTTCCATGACTTTGGATAGAATTGGGAGAAGTGAGATTGGCCTGTAGTTTGAGACAGTGTTTTTGTCCCCACTTTTGAAGATTGGGACAACTCTGGCAGTTTTCCAGGTCTTAGGGATATGGCCTGCAGACAGGATAGAGTTGACTATGGACTCAATTGGTTTGGCAATGGCTGTGGCACCAAGTCGTAGGAACCTAGATTGTAGTCAGGTCCACATTGGCTGCTTAGTTTTAGTTTGAGGAGCGCTTGGATAATCTCTTCAGATACTAGGCCAAATTGAAAATTGTGGGCAGTGTTGGGAGGGGGTGGGACTATAGGGGTACTCCCAGGATGAGATTCAGGTTTGTGGTTTGGCCTGCGTTTTGCTAATAAGTTAGTGGCACACCCCACAAAGTAATCATTGCATGCATTTGCAATGTCAGTGGGGTTTGTCAGAGTAATATCCCCCTTAGTGATATTACTTGGTTGTTGATGGTTAGGAGGCAGGAATATATTGTTGATAACCTTCCAGAAGTTAGCTGGGTTTGTTGTATTTTGGTGGAGATTGTCAGAGTAATATTGTGCTTTTGCATGCCTTGTTTGCCTTGTGGACATGTTCCGCATGCATCTGTAGTGATTGAGATCCTTGGTAGTGCCAGTTACTTTGTAGCTTTTCCACAAGGTATCCCTGAGCTGGTAGAGTGCAATAAGGTGAGTTGTAACCCATGGAAGGTGGGCCCCTCGTACCCTTATTTTGCGTAGTGGAGCATGGGTATCGCAGAGTTTTAAGAACTCGGATTGGAAATAGTCGAGTGCAGAATCAGGGTCGGGAATTAAATCGATTCTGTGCCATGGGCAGTTGGTAAGGTCATCCAGAAACTGTTGTGGGTTAAAGTTTTTAAATGTTCTAGTGAGGAGAACTTTAGGGCTTGATTGGGGCGGTTTAATTTTCCTTACACAGTACACTATTGCATGGTCACTGAAAATGTCAGGAAGGATGCCAGAGGATTGGATTCTGCTGGGGAGGAGCAGGAGAGGTGTTGGTTTTATACATCTAAAACAGTCACATGACCCTCCCCCTCCCCAATCAATCAGCTTGTTCCAGTTGGTCAATTAACAGCACAGAGTTAAGAGGGGCAAAAATAAACAAAAAAACTTTTGAAATTCAAACATACTAACTTATTTCAATGCTTAAGGCCACAGAGTAAATCTTTTACACAGGACTTGCACATCAAGGGACATACTTATTTCAATGCTTAAGGCCACAGAGTAAATCTTTTACACAGGACTTGCACATCAAGGGACACACCTGTGAAGAGAATACAATTAGATCCATGTCATATCATGTCATATCAGCTGAGGTTATTGATCTTGCATGAAGATAGTAAGTGTATTAACTATAACTATAGTCTAACTATATTTATCACTTAAAAAGCTCACTTTAAATGCCTCACTATCTAATGCCAATTGCAGTTCCAGGGTCTTCTCTCCCTCCAGACTGTACCCCTTCAGGATGGGCTGTCTGGGGCTCTTTGTTCCCTGCCACCACCCCAAGCTGCAGGCGCTCAGGGTGGGGCTAGCTCTTCCCTCACCCCCTAGGCAGGGTGAGAGGCACTGGTCCACCGCAGCTCTATCAGCTCTACTCAGGGCCTGCCTGAGCTCCTCCAAATGTAACACACTAATCCTCTCCAACTCATTACTCAGAACTGACACACTACTGACTCAACACACCTAAATTGACTGTGCACTGCCCTTTATGACTTTGGCAGGCCCCTCCCCTATGTCTCTTGCCTTAGGCACAGAGTCAGGTGGCCTACCTCCACCACTCAGGGCAGGGCTTGAAGCGGGGGAAACCCATGATAACTAGTGGCAGCCTGCCCTTAGCAGGGCTTATACCAGTAGGAGGATAGACATATAGCCCCATTTCTTACCAGGGCTACACTCTCCCTCAGGTGGAATCCAATGATCCCCACTTGGACCTAAATTTAGCAGCACCATCCTGCAGGTGAACAATCTGGAAAACAAACACAAATGATTAGTGCCCATACATCAGAAGGTTCCACCCAGATGGCGACTTAAAAGATGCACGGTAACTCCCAACATGGAGAACCTAACTAATAATAATGGCGCGGGTCAGGCATCCTAACTTCCCGCCCATTTTGATCAGTAACCTTTACATAATAGGGCTGTACCGACCCATACTCCGGCCGATACACTACACTATGCATGTAGATACTCCTCCCAATGCTCCAGGCTCGTATAACATCACAGACCTTAACCTCGTTATGATAGGCCGCCCTACCGAACTTAGTTCGATGGTACTCCATAACAGCCTCCCGGAAACAGGTATCTCTCTGCTCCTCTATCTCTAACATAATGGGCTCAGGTACATTGGGGAACTCATAGCCATGGGACTGCCTATACCTGGCCACTATGGCTCTGTCTGCTCTGCTGAGTTTGGTTAGTTTGCGGTCACTTGCCCTGCTTGGCAGTACCCAAAACTCAGGCTCCTCTGGGGCAACATCATCATACAAAATGGCGGGGCCCTTGGGACTCACGATCTTCTGCTCAATCTCCATATATCTCTTCTCTAATTCATCGGCCATCTCCTGGGGAGAAAAGGCACCTATAGGCCACCAATGGTCAACTATATTATTCTTTATGAGCAAGAACTGCGTACGGTCCATTCCTTTGTGGTACCCGGTGAATAGAGGTGCCCACCACTTATCTTGGTGCTCATACCTTGACCCTACACTGGTACCTGTATCTGATTCCACTTGTGAGGACACACCTGACTTGGCCGCCTCAGTAGAGTGCGAGCCTCGCCGTCTACCTCTTGTATCATCGGTGTAAATGGTGGGGTTCATCTTGTGTACTACCTTACTCACAGGCCCCGCTTCTGCAGCAGTATGGGACCCTCGGGCCCTACCTTTATGTACAGGAGAAAAAGGCACAGGGTTAGGTACATGAATAACACTATCATATGGTATCTCCCCATCAGACCCTTCGTCACTGAGCTCCCAATCCCTCCAATCTGTAGAGTACTTGGGATTCTTAGTTAACTTATCCCCACTAGGCCCGGTGTCTTAACTCGTGACGGGCAGGGGCAATGGAGCTAGGGGTAGGGACTGGGGCATCGGCAATGTCCGGTATAGTGTCTATAAGTCGGGCAATGCCGCGACCAGTGGGCATCTTTCGACTTGCCCTCTCCGGCGAGCTTCGTGCTCCTCGTGTAACGCCTTGGGCTTTTAGTGCTGCAAGCACGGCTGCCATAGCCGCTCTTCTCTGGGAAAACAACGCTTCCGGGCCTCTGTGCCAGCCGGACCCGGAAGTGACGTCATCAGTGGTGCACGCGGAATCTCCATCCGCTCCGTGGTCTCGCACCGGAAGTGCGTTGAGGACCGGAAGGGGCGGTGGTGGACCATCCGGGTCGCGGACGGGCAGGTAGGCCGCAAGCCTTTCTCTCTCGCCCTCTGCAGGTTCCGTCTTCGTCTGGCGGGAGTAAGGGGGTGGGGGTGTCTCCTTACCGCTCCGCTGCCGGCTGGTGATCGTTGGTTCCTCCGGAGCCGTATCGGATCCCATCTCCACCGCACTGGGAGTCACCACCATCGGGGGACTTCTACGCAGCTCAGGCCGCACCAGCGCTCGCCATCGGGGGGTGTCCGGACTCGTCTGCTCCCTCTCTTTGGTAAGTGGACCGCCATCTTTATTACAGCTGGGGTGGTTCGCCGGTAGGCGCATCGCCACCGATGATAGGCCATCTCCTTCCTCCGAAGACGACTTTGCCGGTTCCTCCGCTAGGGAGTCACCTGGGTCTTTTGCCGCACCGCCAGTGGGTAGTGGTACGAAACGGGCCCGCTCCGGTACCTCCACTGCGGTCGCGCTCTTTTCCGCCGGGACATCTCTTGGTTCTTTGGTTGGCTGGGCCTCGGTTCCCACCTCTGTGGTGATACAGGGAACCAGGGCTGCCTTCTCCGCCACCTCCGTTAGGGTTCCTGGCGAGGCACTTCGTGGCGTCTTCAACATAGGCCATGGCTCGACAGGCCATAGATAGAACGTGCCACATTGAGGGCATCGTGCTGTCGTGCTTGGGGGCAGTCCGGGTGTCCTGCAGTGTACGCACAGGCACCGGAGATACTCTCGGCAGTCAACCTCCACAATCAGGAAGCCTGGAAACTGAAAGGGTGTCATATTTAATTCAGACATCTTTGGCGCGGGAGTTGAACAGTTCAGTTCTCTCTTTGCTCCTCTCTCTTCAATTGTCAGACAGAAGTGAAGTTCCTCGCTCTCACTTCCTGTCCCTCCTTCTGCTGGAGAGGACGATTCTGATTGGGTCTTGCAGTGTCCCCTCCCTCTGGTGGAGACAAGAGGAGGGGCACTCTCTTGCTCAGCGTGACGTGGCTTCTTCTGTCGGCCAGTCACTGTACAAGTGGGTGTATCTTTGGCTTTCGCGCTGCTCCACTCCTTCTGCAGGGGATCTGGGTTTGGCGCCAAACCCCTGCACATCTCTCGACACATTTCTCTTGCAGCTTGCTTGCACGCTGCACGTGCACGATCTAGGCTTGGCGGGAGTTGCCATTTTGGAACGGCTGCTAGCTGCTGGGCCGTGAATGACGCTGCTGTCGCCATCTTTAACTCCTTCATGCTCCGCAGAGCACATGTATCGGCGGCCGCAATCTTTAGTGAGCCCTCCAAATGTACAATAGCGCTACGCTCAGTGTCTAGTGTGTAACTCGTTCCTAGACACTGACTGTTCTCTGACTGCTCTCTGAATGCTCTCTGCATGCTCTCTGAATGCTTTTACCCACGATATGATGTATAGCATACCCCAGGCTAGGCAGAACTCCTTCTGGTACACCGCACTCGCTGACGGTTCCTGCAAGTACTCTGTGGTGTGTTTTATCTGGGTGCTGGCTAGTGTATCGGGCATCTCCCTAAGTACGGGCGTCTCCTACTTTTGGCCACACATAGTGCAGACCCTGGGCCATGGTCCCTGGACTAATTAGCAGGCTACCCCCCCCCCCCCAGTTGCCATACGCTATCTGCCTCAAGGGACTAAAACAGCTATAGCCACACACCCCATTTACAACACCCTCTTAGGGCACCCAGGGCGTACTGTGCGAGAGTCCATACTTACCTGACTACCCCTGATGTGCAATTGCACCCTACTTTCTACAGCACTTGCATGGAAGGTGTACCTAACACTTCCAGCTCTGCTTCGCTGTAAACCTGTCCTGTTTCTAGATCTCAGCAGCGCCTCCAAATGTAACCCATAGACCCCCCCCCCACACCCTGGTCGCAGATCGGCCCCCTAGGGTGTGCTAAGGTCTGGCTACATATGTCTTGGTGGTGCATACCTGGGAGGAACAGGAGGGACTGAGTCTCCCGCAATGGTATGGGAGACAACAGGGACAGGTTTCTGGGGTGAATGCCTTCATCTGGTTCTCGTGGTGTAACGCCTCCATCTCTGGCAAGCCCTAGCAGGGTAGGGTGAAATCCTTCCAGAGAACCCCGGTCTGGGGTGAGAGATTTCAGTCTCACACAGTCTCTTATAAAACAGCAGCTTCTTTATTGCTCACAGCACACAGCAGAGTAGCAACAGCAGCAACAGCACATGGTATGGCAGGTACAGGGTCTTCTCTCCCTCCAGACTGTACCCCTTCAGGATGGGCTGTCTGGGGCTCTTTGTTCCCTGCCACCACCCCAAGCCCCAGGCGCTCAGGGTGGGGCTAGCTCTTCCCTCACCCCCTAGGCAGCGTGAGAGGCACTGGTCCACCGCAGCTCTATCAGCTCTACTCATGGCCTGTCTGACCTCCTCCAAATGTAACACACTAATCCTCTCCAACTCATTACTCAGAACTGACACACTACTGACTCAACACACCTAAATTGACTGTGCACTGCCCTTCATGACTTTGGCAGGCCCCTCCCCTATGTCTCTTGCCTTAGACACAGAGTCAGGTGGCCTACCTCCACCACTCAGGGCAGGGCTTGAAGCGGGGGAAACCATGATAACTACTGGCAGCCTGCCCTTAGCAGAGCTTATACCAGTAGGAGGATAGACATATAGCCCCATTTCTTACCAGGGCTACACAAACAAAACAACACACAATACAAATAAAATATGGAAGAATGCCCCCTTATAGTGGCTGGGAGTACCGTTACTAGTTGTCCAGGTAAAACCGTGTGTGAGAGATTTCTAAGTCGGAGATCCACAAAGAGTTCCTTAGTGTGTTGTAGGTTGGTGTCGGTATTAAGTGCGTGCTGGCCGTTTAGTCTTTGCCTCCATTTGTAGCTGCGGCTGCTCTGGCTATTCAACAGGCCCTTTTTTTCCCCTAGCTTTGAGGACTATTGTTTTCTCCCCCCCTCCTTAGTGTAGGGTTATCAACTTGCTGAAGTTAACATCCATGACCTGTTTGTGAGATCTGAACGTTTTTTATTGTAGGTTTTGTGATTTTATATTTTTTACATAAAGTACCGTTTTCTTTTTTTTTTTTTTTTTTTTTTCCAACTTCAAGTTTATTGTAAGGATTTTACATTACATATAGTATCACAGTGCAAAAAGAAAATAAATATCTCATATATAACATTTCAATGTGACACCTAATTTCCCTCTTGAGTACCTGTGCAACATAAACAGTGATATCTCTCCAGCTCACTATGTGGTACCTTAATGTAATTACGGTTATAGGTAAAATAAAATAAGGGTGGGGAAGGGGAAGGATAGCGGGGGGGAGGGGGTGATAACCCCAGGGACGCGGGCCTCTCCTATTGTTACCACGAGCTTTATGTTCAGTTCGCGGTTTGCCTCATTTATCAGCTCTTGTTGGTTTAACTCTTGAGCTTCTTATGCCCCACTGCTGCCCCGTGTGTGGCCAGGTATCCCCTTGTGATACTTTCGCCCTTTGAGTGATAATACATTTTGAGCTATCATTGCCAGATTGTGGTTACCTCTACCCCTGGGATATCTGTCTGTTCCAACCAAGGTGACCAGACTTTTAGATATTTGGCGCCAGTGTCGTTAACCAAGCTCGTTAACTTTTCCATCTGGCATATGTACCACATTCGATTTCGAATCTTGGGGATGTTTGGGATCCCGGGTTGTTTCCACAAAGCTGCGATCTCGCACCTCGTTGCTGTTGCAAAATGTGCAACTAGTTTATTTCCAGTTTTAGATAAACCCGGCCACGGCCTATTCAGCAGGAACAGCCACGGGTCCGGGGGAATTGTGAGGTCAAAAATCCTCTGGATCCAATTTCTAATTTCTTCCCAAATGGGTGAGATTCGAAGACAAGACCACAGCATGTGCAACAGGTCCGCCGCTTTGGACACAGTGGGGAGTATCCTGGCACAAACCTTGATAATTTCAGTGGGGTGAGGTACCATCTCATTAATACTTTATATGCATTTTCCTTCAAAGTCGTACAAATAGAGCTTTTGGCAGCCGCCTCTAGAATGGCCGACCAGTCCTCCTCCTCCAGGACTTCCCCCAGGTCTGTCTCCCACCTTAGTTGGTATGTTAGTTTCTGTTCTTGTTGTGCATTTCTAGAACCCACTATTTCTCCATAGATCTGCGATGTAAGTCCCCGTGTGTCTGTTTCTGTCAGACAGAGCTTTTCAAATGTGGTTAATGGCGGGTATGGCGTGTGCTTGTTAAAGTACGCCCTGATCTGGAGGTACCGGAAAAATTCAGAGTGTGGGATGTTTTTCTCGGATCTGAGTTGTTCAAATGATTTGACCTTGTTTGGTATCCCCTCCAGATCTCTGAGCCGAATATATCTAGATTGTTTCCAGATCCCTGGGGTGTGTTCTGCTAGCCCTGGCGCAAAGTCGGGGTTGCCCCACAACGGGAACATCAGTGAATGTTTGGATGTTAAGGTATATTTAAATTTAGAGGCCTCCCAAATCGACAGTGAGTTAATCATCGAGGAAAGCGGCCGGTCAGCCCATTTAACGGCTGTTTTAGGTAACCACAGCAAATTGTCTAACTCCAATGGGGAGCAGACCGATTTCTCTAGATCCACCCATCGTTTCAATGCTGGGTTGATCTGCCATTGTGTTAGTTGACACAATTGCGCCGCTTTATAATAAGATACCAGGCAAGGTACCGCTAGTCCCCCTGTCCGAATCGTTTTTCTCATAATTGTCCTGTTTACTCTCGGGTTTTTTCCTCCCCATACAAAATTGGAGATTTCAGACTGAAGTGAGAGTATTTCCTTCAGTCTCAGTGGTACAGGCAGAGTCTGAAAGAGGTATAGGATACGGGGGAGGAGATTCATCTTTACACTATGTATCCTACCAATCCAGGAGATACTATATGGCATCCACTTTCTCAGGTCCTCTTTAAGGGTTCGAATCAGTTTGGGATAATTTGCTTCGTAGATGCCTTTATAGTCTTTGGTAATATGAACTCCTAGATACTTAATGTATTTTGGTTGCCAATTGAAATTAAAGTTCAGTAATTTTTCTGTTGTTTTTGGGAGGCTGATATTTAGGGCCTCTGATTTGGTTTGATTAATTTGAAATCCAGATATCTTTTTAAAATTTTCCAACAGTTCAAACAGGTTTGGCAGAGAGGTGAGGGGCCTAGAGATCACCAGCAGAATGTCGTCAGCGTACAGGGCAACCTTGTGAGATTCTGAATCAATCGTAATTCCTGATATATCCGGGTTGTTACGGATCTGCGCCGCTAGCGGTTCCATACATAGGGCGAATAAAAGGGGAGATAATGGGCACCCCTGACGTGTGCCACTTTTGATTTGAAATGTGTTTGAGGGGAAGCCCTGGTGCATGACCCTAGCAGCGGGGCCAGAGTACAACGCCATTATGGCGCTACTCACCTTCGCCCCAAAGCCAAATGCACCAAGCGTCTGTTGTAGGTACGGCCAATCAATCCTGTCAAAAGCTTTTTCTGCATCCAGACTTAACATCATAGCTTGTATTTTCTTGTTATTGACTATCTCTAGCAGATCAATAATTCGTCCGGTGTTGTCCGCAGCCTGTCTACCTTTAATAAAGCCGACTTGATCTGGATGTATAAGTCTGGGCAGGATGTGGCATAACCTATTGGCTATTAGTTTGGCGTATATTTTGACGTCAGTATTAATGAGGGAGATTGGGCGATAACTTTTGCAGTCTTGCGGATCTTTGCCTTCTTTATAAATCACTGAGATAGACGCTTGGAGCATCCGCTCCGGGAGCGGGGCTCCTGCCAAAACGGCGTTAAACATTCGGAGCAGCCATGGGGCCAGGTTCTCAATGAACTTCTTATAATACAGCCCTGTATAGCCATCTGGGCCCGGGGCCTTTGAAGGCTTAAGGTCAGAGATGACCTGGGAAAGTTCCTCTAATGTGAACTCTGCTCCTAACACCTCTCTGTCTAGCTCGGTCAGCTCAGCTAGATTAGCGCTCGCCAGAAAATCTTCTGTGGCTCGTGCGGTTTTGGCATTAGGCACCACTTTCTCTCCATCATATAGATTTTCATAAAATGCTTTGAATTCTTCCACTATGTTTTTCGGATTGGATGTAGAGGCTCCCGTTTTTAAGCGGATCGCCTGTATGTTATAATTTGATTGCTTGGCCCTTAATTTGCGTGCTAGCATGGTATCTGGCCTGTTTGCCTTTTCATAGTATTTCCTTGTTGACCAACTCAGAGATTTGTCTGCCTGCGAGGTCATCAGTAGATTAAGTTCAATTTTGGTATTCTTTATCTCAGCCAATGTCTGAGTGTCAGTGCCTTTTTTGTGTCTTGTCATAAGGGCGTGTAGTTTGCTTTGGAGTGCTACCAGTTTCTGGTTCCTCTCCCTCTTTCTGCGAGCTGCTATGCCAATTAGTGTGCCCCTTATGGTTGCCGCACCTCTGTCGCCGCACCTCCCCCTTCCGTTGTATATTCTCCAACCCAGACCTCCCCCGGACCTGCCGGTGAGGATAGGAACAAGCCAGGGTCTAGGCCGCTGCTGGGTAGAGGTGTGTGAGAGCCGGACCCTCTCGTGAGTGTCTCCGAGCTCCCAGCCCCGCCATCCGCCTAGAAATCAAAAAAGAAACAAGAGAACGTAAGTTACAGCAGCAATTAACTATATCCTAAGCTAGACAACGGTCTTCTTAGTGTAACAATGATGTATCTCTCTAACAGGATTCATCCAACTTTGAGCAGGCAATTTGAACTATTCCAACAGGGGATAGCCAAGGTAAGCAATTCTCATCCCGCCCCCCCCCCCCGCCAGATATCCCGGTATGTCCAGAATTGAGTGTAGCCCTAGGCTAAAGGTCTGGACTAGAGGACTAGGTTCTACTATTATCAGTGGCCCGTCTAATTTATTTATAATTGTGATATCTCCGGGGGCTAAGCAACAGACCAATCTGGTCGTCCCTCTTTATCTAAATCCTCGGGGCCCTGACACTCTGGCGGTAGTGGCTGTTGAAGATGTCCTCCCCCCTCCCTCCCTCCCCCGCAAGTCTTGTGCTTGGGTTTTTTTATGTCGGGTCTCTGGCTGTTCGTCGGCCGTCGTGCCAGATCCGCATTGTCCCGGCTTGTGCTTAAACTTCTGTCGCAGGGGTCGCGGGGTCAGCTGTCAGGCGCACCGAAGACGTCATCCTCCTGACGCGCTGCCGTCATCCAAGCCGTGGCGCCTCCTCCACTACTTTCGCGCTCCCAGCTTGGATTCGCGCCACAAGACTCTGTAAATGGCTGCCTTCTGCTATTGTAACCAGCAGTACCTGTAAGTGACCACCAGGGGGGAGCGGTGAAAAAAAACTTCTGCTGGCGGCCATGCGGTCTGAGGAGGGGAAATGGGGAAAGGCTCCTTTAATTGCTTAATTGGTCTTGGCTGCTGTAGAGGAACTCGGCTTTTCACTGGGTAGCAGCCGCGGAGGTCCCCACTCTGTTCCAGGACGTCTCCAGCACTGGATCCGGCTCCGGATTAAGGTGAGGAGGCTGGGAGGGACCGGGGCCAGGGGTTCTCTGCAGCAGACCCAGCCTGGTGAGGAAGACGTCGCCATCTTCTGCCCTCCGCAACGTGTTTGCGACCCCATTTTTTATTACAAGGAGGGCAAATGGAAATAGCCAACGGTATTTTATTCCCTTTTCTTGTAGTATCCTTGTAACTGGACCCAGATTTCTGCGTCTGGCGAGGGTGGCGGGCGAAAGATCCTGATAGATCTGGAGTTTGAACCCCTCAAACTCCACAGATCTTGCTGCTCTTGCTATCTGGCAAATAGAGTCTTTTATTCGATAATAGTGAAAACGCACTATGATATCTCTTGGGGGGTCTCCTGCTTGTGGCTTTGAGCGCAGCGCCCTATGGCACCGGTCCAGGTGCAGATCCTGCTCCATTTTGTCTGGGAGCAAATGCTCCAGCCACTTTTGCACAAAGTCCTCGGGGTCGGTGATGGTTTCTGGGACCCCCCTTATGCGAACGTTATTCCTGCGGTCCCGGTTTTCACTGTCCTCCTGTTTATCAGCAATCTCGCGGACCTTTTCCTCCAGTTGGGAGACATTTTTTTTTTTTTTTTCCAAACTTTTTTATTGGGTAGGTACACAGTTACATGAATACAAATGACAACATTTTTCATCCCAATACATGACGCCATTTTCAATTTTTGTAGGGGGAGAGGCAAGGCAGCTTGCCCATAAGGAGCACTTCCCAAGAGGGGGAAGCTTGGTATAGTACCAAAGTGGGGGAAAGGGAGAGGGGGAACCTGTATGGGGGGGGGGGGAGGAACAGGGAGGGAGGGGAGAGGAGGGGGGGGGGGAGTATTCCTTCTTCTGGGCGTCCTGCGTCCCAGTTATTAGGGATGCTAGATCTCCATGGGGGGGGGGTCCTGTTTTGACCCGAGGGGGACCCTCGTCCTATAGTGACAGCCACGGTTCCCACACTCTTTCGAATGAATTAGCTTTTTGCTTTAGATAGGCCGTAAGCTTTTCCATAAGCATCACTTCGTTGAGTCTTTTTTTTATCATTCCCTTAGTAGGGGGGGCTACCTTCTTCCAGGAAGACGCTATTTCACATCTTGCCGCTGTGAGAATAAAGGAGATCAATTTCCTAGTTGGACGACCAATTTCCTCAGTTGGTCTGGCCAGTAGGTAGGTCAGCGGCTCAATGGGTAACTCGAGGTCTGTGACCTCTTTTATTAAATTTTGGACCGTAGTCCAGTATTTCTTAATTTCTGGACATGTCCACCATATATGGACCATGTCCCCCCTTTGACCACAGCCTCTCCAGCACAGATCCGATGCCAGAGGGTAGATTTGTTTTAGTCTCGCTGGCGTAAGGTACCAGTTGAAGAGTACCTTATAAATATTTTCCTTTGTGGTGGTACAGATGGATGTCTCTGTGGCCGCTCCCCAGATTTCTTCCCAATCTTCCTCCTCAATAGTTATATTCAGGTCAGCGGCCCATTTAAGCATGTAATCATGCTGAGGAGGTCCCTCCCTTGTTTCCATTTCCGAGTAGATCTTGGAGATTAGTCCCCTTTGGTCTGAATCGGGCTTGCATAATCTCTCGAATCTAGTGGGAAAGGGGAATTCCAGGTTTGGAGATACCTTTTGGGCGAAGTGTCTAATTTGGAGGTACTTAAACGCATCCAAATTCGGGATCTTATATTTTGCTTTTAGGTCCCGGTAGCTTAGGAGACTTCCTAGACACATTATGTCCATCAATGTCTTTATTCCTTTTGACTTTAGTTGGTTAAACTGTTTTGACGCACACCCCGGGGGGAATTTAGGATTATCAAATATTGGAGTAAGTTGTGACCCCGTAGAAGTGAGTTTATATTTGAGTTTAGTTTTTAGCCAGACTTCCCAAGTGTGTCTTGCCGTTTTTAATTTAAATTTTCGCGGTGGCATGTCTTCTCTTTCCATACTCCATAGGCATGCTGGCAGAGAAGGCATTTTAGAGTAGAATGTTTCTATTTGGAGCCAGCGTCTTTGGGCTGGGTCTGTGTTCCATAGTACCGCTTGCTTTAGTTGGGCGGCTTGATAGTATTTTTGGATATCTGGGACTCCCATGCCCCCTCTCCCCCGTGGTGACAGTAGAACTGAGCGGGCTACTCTGGGTCTTTTGCCTTGCCAAATAAAATGGAACATCTTGTTTTGGATGTTTTTGAGCTCTGAGCCGGGGACATGGACCGGGAGGGTTTGAAAAAAATATAGTAGTCTTGGGAGTATATTCATTTTGAGAGAAATCATCCTTCCGATCCACGATATCTGGTAATCTTCCCATTTGCTCAAATCCTTTTTGATTTTGTCAAAGAGAGCTGGGTAGTTACATTGATATAGTGACTGGTAGTCCTTCGATACATTCACTCCCAGGTATTTAATGTATGAGGGGCTCCATTTATATGCAAAGTTTATTTTAATTAATTTCACTTCTGGCTCTGTTAGGCTGAGATTTAGGGCCTCTGATTTATCACTATTAATTTTGTATCCTGATATGCCCCCAAAGTCCTCAAGCTCCTTTTGGAGGTTGGGGAGGGAGGTCTGGGGCTTGGTTAGCGTTAGGATGATATCATCGGCGAACAGGGATATTTTGTAATTTGTTTTTCCAATCGTTATGCCCTGGATATTTATGTTACTTCGAATTTTAGCCGCCAAAGGTTCTATGGTGAGAGCAAAGAGGAGGGGGGACAAGGGGCAACCCTGTCTTGTACCATTTCGTATTTGGAATCTCTCAGAATTTCCTCCTGGCAGTTTTACTATTGCTGACGGATTCTGGTACAGCGCCTTTACTCCTTGTAAGTATGTGTCTTTAAAGCCGAATTTCTCCAACGTTTTGGTAAGGAAAAGCCAATCGATTCTATCAAATGCCTTCTCTGCATCTAAACTTAGTAACATTGCCTTGGAGTTGGTGAGGTGGACGTGTTCAATAATGTCAAAGATCTTTCTGGTGTTGTCTGAGGCTTGACGCCCTAGGACAAACCCTACCTGGTCAGTGTTTATTAGTCTTGGCAGAATGGGGTTCAGCCGATTCGCCAAGATTTTACTGTAAAGTTTCAGGTCGTTGTTTAGAAGTGAGATGGGCCTGTAGCTTCCGCACTGTGTTGGGTCTCTCCCTTCTTTGTGGATAATGGCCAGATTAGCTAGGGACATTGATGAGGGGATAGGGTTCCCTTCCAGGAATGAATTGAACAGGCTCAGCAAGTGTGGGGTCAAGACTGGGAGAAACCTTTTGTAATAGGTATTGGAGAAGCCGTCTGGGCCTGGTGCTTTGGATATTTTAGAGACCTTTACTGCGGATATCAGTTCTTCTTTAGTGATTTTGGAGTTGAGGTGGGAATTTTCTTCCTCCGTCAACTTGGGGAGATCACAGTCAGCCAGGTAGCTTAAGATTGCTTCCGACTTTGCCGACTCTGAGGCCCCCTTTTGAGTCTTCAAATTGTAAAGTTTAGTATAGAATTTAGTGAATTCGTCCGCTATTTTCTTCTCATTATATAGCACCTCCCCAGACCTGCTTCTTATCGCCGTGATCTGGGATCTCTTTTGTACACCTCTTAGCTTAGAAGCTAGCAATCTATCGGCCTTGTTCCCCTTGTCGTAATATCTCTGATTAGTCCATTTGAGGGCTTTTTCCACACTTTCTAGCTGAATGTTTTTTAATTCATTTCTAGTGGAGGTCAGTGCTTTATATATTCTTTTTGAGGGGTTAATTTTATGTTGTTGTTCCAAATTGGTTATTTTCTCTGTTAGATCTTTATTATTTTTGCCTTAGTTTTTTTCTTATGGGAGGCAATCGAGATAAAATCACCTCTGATTGCTGCTTTATGAGCTTCCCATAGTATAGCAAGTGATGAGACCGTGCCATAGTTGTTAGTGAAGTACTCCTTAAGGGCCTTTTTGATCTTCCTCTCTACCTCTGGACAATTTAATAGTGTGTCATTCAACTTCCAATTGTAGGAAAATGTTTTTACAAAGGGGACCGATAGAGTTAAGGTGACTGGCGCATGGTCTGACCAGGTTGTTGGGCCTATGTCAGAGCCTGCGGAGGCCTCTAGAATGTTCCTGGATCCAAGGAAGTAATCAATGCGCGAATAGGTCTGGTGAGGTGCCGAGAAGAACGTATAATCTCTTTGGCCCTGATGCTGGGTTCTCCATATATCCATTAAGGAAAATTCCTTTAGTATCTCTCTGAATCTCTTCCCCTTACTTAAGGATTGGGGTGGGTGTGGTCGGCCTGGGATGAGTGATTTATCTTCTAATGGGTTAAGGACCATGTTCAGGTCTCCTCCCACTATCACTGATGACAAGTATTTTGGGTCCAGATCCTCTAACACTTTTTTCAGAAATACTGTCTGGTTTTCATTCGGGGCATATAGGTTGACTAGAGCGATTTCCGTGCCCGAGAGTGTACCATACACCACTAAAAATCTACCCTCTGGATCTATGACTGTTTTTGTTAAATTGAATGGGGTTCCTTGGCGGACTAGAATTGCTACTCCCCTTTTTTTACTGCTAAATGAGGAATAAAACCCCAAGGGGAATGCATTTTGAAATGTTTTGG